>NC_045981.1:29736954-29929454 GCF_010909765.2 Amblyraja radiata
CCTCTGTACTCTCTCTATTTTGTTGACATCCTTCCTATAATTAGGCGACCAAAATTGTACCCCATACTCCAGAATTGGCCTCACCAATGCCTTGTACAATTTTAACATTACATCCCAACTTCTATACTCAATGCTCTGATTGCTCCATTGTTAGGTAAATACCCTTGAATTTTGAAAGCTATTCCCACTGTTTTGGCTTCTCATTTTGACGTCATATTCCAAGGTAGTCTAGACTGTGAAGAAGCATAAAAAAATAATCAAAATTCAAGCTTTAAATGTTTTGCTGGCAGGAGATGTTTAGTCAGATATCAAGGAGGACGTTCCTCTCAAATCCTCCGCCAAATGTTGCCAACCTTGCTCAGGAAAAACAATTTCTAACGGCTCACAGAGTCTAGTTCAATACAATGTATTCGCTTCTGAATGAGATGGCTTTCACTTCAATCTTATTCAATTATTAAAGAAAATTCACTGTCTTATTGTCCTTCAAAGTATATATGGCTTATACAAAGTACACTAATTCTTGTGCTTGGTCACCTTGAAGTTTGACATGCATGGAACCCAATATTAATAGTTAAGAATATTAATAGCGAAAGAGACTGCAAAAAAAGTAGTGAACACTGCCCAGTCCATCACGGGCGCCGACATCCTCACTATCGAAGGGATTTACAGGAGTCACTGCCTCAAAAAGGCAGCCAGCATCATCAGAGACCCACACCACCCTGGCCACGCTCTCATTTCACTCCTGCCATCAGGACGAAGATGTAGGAGCCTGAAAACTGTAACCAATCCATGAGGCAACCTTCGCGAGACCAAACAGTTCGATCCTGACATCGGGTGCTATCTGTGTGGAGTTTGCAAGTTCTCCCTGTGATCATGTGGGTTTCCTCTGGGTGCTCCGGTTTTCTCCCGTATCCCAAAGACGTGCACGTTTTTAGGTTAATTGGCCCTCTGTAAATCGCCCCGAGTGTGTAGGGAGTGGATGAGAAAGTGGGATAACTTAGAACTAGTGTGAACGGGTGATTGATGGTCGGTGTGGACTCAGTTGGCCGAAGGGCATGTTTCCCTGCTCTATCTCCAAAATAAATTAAACTAAATACTGAATTAGTGTTAACTGCAGGTGAATAAATTAGAATCCCACGTGACAGAATCAATATGAATAATATGTGGCAATACTAGTAAAACAATACAGAAAACACTTATTACAGGTAAACCTTATGTTTGTTACGACACCCCAAGTATTTCTGTATAGTTATTGCTCTTCTCCTGTAACTTCACGAGAAGTACGGCAGAAATCTCATCTAAAAAACAGCTGCCAATTAATCAAACCTCAATTAATTAAATTTATTTTTGTCTTAGCTAAGGGTGAAGTAGACTTTTGGCATGTTGGCCATCATCAGTCAAGGACTTGAACACAGAAATTGGGATGTGATGGTACAGTTGTACCACACATTGCTGAGGTCACACTTGGCGTATAGTGTTCAGTTTTGTTCAACGTGCTATAGGAAAGATGCTATAAACAGGAGAGGGTGCAGAGAATATTCACATGGATGTTGCCAGGACTCGAGGGCCGAAGCTGCAGGGAGAGGTTGGGCAGGCTACGACTTTTTTCCTTGGAGCACAGAAGGCTGAGGAGTGATCTTTTATACAGTAGGTGTATAAAATCATGAAGGGGATAATATAAGGTGAATGCGCGGAGTCTTTTTTTTCCAGAGTAACAGATTCAAGAACAAGAGGGCATAGGTTTAAGGTACAAGAAGAAAAATTGAAAAGGAACCTGAGGGCCAACTTTCTTACACAGACATTGGTGGGTATATGGAACAAGCTGCCAGTGGAGGCAGTTGAGGCAGGTCCAATAACAGCATATAAAAGACATTTGGACATATATATGGACAGGAAAGGTTTTGTTTTCTAAAATCTAAAGGTTTTGTTTTCTAAATTTCGCGCTAAACCTCACGTCCTGTAGAGGAAAAGACTACAAAAAGTAGTAAATACTGCCCAGTGCATCATCGGCTCTGATCTCCCTTCCATCGAGGGGATCTATCGCAGTCGCTGCCTCAAAACGGCTGGCAATATCATCAAGGACCCACACCATCCTGGCCACACACTCATCTCCCCGCTACCTTCAGGTAGAAGATACAGGAGCCTGAAGATTGCAATGACCAGGTTCAGGAATAGCTACTTCCCCACAGCCATCAGGCTATTTTATTTTTTTATTTTTATTTAACCTTTATTTAACCAGGAGAAGTCTCATTGAGATTTAAAATCTCTTTTACAAGAGAGTCCTGGCCAAGACAGGCAGCAGCACAGTTCCACAGTTACAGACAATAATTTAAAACAACAGAGAACATATAAATAGAGTCACAGTCAGAACATCATCAAACAAAGCATGTACAGACAGAAGAGCCCGCTTCAACATCATTAAGAAGGGATTTAAATCTGTTTATAGAAACCAGCTCCTTAAAACTATTAAACTTGGCTCGGACAAAACTCTGAACATTAATAGCCCATTATCTGTTATTTGCAATTTATCAGTTTATTTATTCATGTGTGTATATATTTATATAATGGTATATGGACACACTGATCTGTTTTGTAGTCAATGCCTACTATGTTCTGTTGTACTGAAGCAAAGCAAGAATTTCATTGTCCTATCAGGGACACATGACAATAAACTCTCTTGACTTGACTTGACTTTGTTGAATGTCCTGCAATGCAACTTCTGTTGCTGCGTGTTTAACAATAAAAACCTTTGTTGCTGGTGTAGCAATACGTCCCTTTAGCTAGCTAACAATCCTTTTTTAAGAACAGTGGCACTGACTAAATGCTTGTGGAGACGTCCTTGAGAAAGCATCCTATAACCTAGAACATAAAACAGGCCCTTTGGCCCACCATGTCTGTGCCAAACGTGGTGTCAGGATAAATTAATCTCCTCTGCCTGTACATGATCCATATCCCTCCATTCCCTGCATATCCATGTACCTATCTAAAAGCTTCTTAAACGCCACTATCGTATCTGTCGCCACTCCCACTCCCAGCTGCCTGTTTCAAACCCACATCAATCCCCACGTAAAAAACTTTGCACACATCTCCATTAAATGTTGCCCCCCTCATTATAAAGCTATGCCCTCTAGTCTTTGAGATTTACTCCTTGGGATAAAGGTTCTGACAGTCTATCCTACCCTTTTTTGATTCTTTCTTGGAGATAGGTTAAAAAATCGCTGCTTTTAAGTGGCAGGCAGCTTGGAATAATTTAGGACACAAACATACAAGCTTTGCATTCCTTCTGCAATACACCGCTTACTTTAAATAGCTAACGTTTGTGCCATTTTTCATATGTAAAATTTAAGAATAGTCAATTGTGCAGCTTCAAAGTAAATTCAAATATTGCTATTTCACAGACAACAATGAATAAAAATTCTACCATGCAATTTTAGCATTAAAATGATTCTTTATAGCCACTATTTCACAGTAACCAAATGGTTTGAAGAAATGAGATTCAAAGTTGTATGCGATGTACAACATCCAGTTCAGTATGCAATGAATCATAAAAATTTCATGACCTATCTGAGTCTACCATTGTTAGGAGATCGCACTGTAAATTCAGACTAGGTCACAATTGCTTCAAACAGGACTGAATTACCACAGTTCCGCCATCCCAAATTGCACAGGACAGCAGTTAAACAAATTCTGAAATATTAATGAAGTTTGAGACGAAGGGAAAGACATGCAATTGATGAATTCCAAAGATATGCACATAAAAATTGGTTGTTTTTGGATGGATTTGGTTAGCGGCATTTATTTTATGGGCTGCGTCCTATGATACGGGACATATACTCTGACAAACTCTATCTGTAGGAAGGAACCGCAGATGCAGGTTTGCACCCCATCTGGCAACAGGGGAAGAAAAAAGACCAAAGATAGACACAAAATCTGAAAATCGTAAGGTCTGAATGACAATAAAGGTATTCAATTCAATTCAATTCAATTCAAAATGCTGGAGTAACTCAGCAGGGCAGGCAGCATCTCAGGAGAAAAGGAATAGGTGACGTTTTGGGTCAGGACTCAGTCTGAAGAAGCGTCTCGACCCGAAACGTCACCCATTCCTTCTCTCCAGAAATGCTGCCTGACCCGCTGAGTTACTTCAGCATTTTGTGTCTATCTTCTGACCAACTCTATCCCTGGGACAGGAGAGGGGTGAGGCTGGAGGTGGAGTTGAAGTTTTCAATTTAATTGAAGTAAACTATCCAAGACTCTAAATCTTGATACATCTATTTTTTGATTTTTTGATCTCGCTGCACCAGAAAACAGCGTCATACCATTAAATGTAATGCAGCTTAACTGCAATAGACTCCCTCTTTTCTTTCTCCAATAGACAGACTGAACTGCAAAATATTACAACACCATACTCTTTAGTGATGCATTTTACATATTGAAAAACAGTTGATGTTCGGAGATTCCCAATGCTATGATTTTGATCCATACATTCATGCCATAGGAGCAGAATTAGGCCATTCAGCCCATCAAGTCTACTCTGCCATTCAATCATAACTGATCTACCTTTCCTTCTCACCCCCATTCTCCTGCCTTCTCCCCTTAACCCTTGACACCCGTACTAATGAAGAATCTGCCAATCGCCACCTTAAAAATGCCGAATATACATTGCCTGCGCAGCCGTCTGTGGCAATGTATTTCACAGATTCACCACCCTCTGACTAAACAAATTCCTCCTCAACTCCTTTTTATAAACGTGCGTCCATTTATTCTGTTCCTCTGTTGGAGTAGAATGGATCGCGGTGAACTGATAAGATTCCACAGTCTGAATTGCGTCAATGTGCCTGGTTCCTGCACAATTCAAACAACAGAAATGATACTGAAGTGACCAATCTATCACTGTGTTGTGGACTGACTTCTCAGCTCTGTTGACCTAAAGTGCCACTTCATTCTTCCTTTACGAATCACCCTTCCATTGAGAAATAGTCCATCATTAAAGGGCCTTTCAGTAGCATTTATCCAACAGGGCGTAACCTGGCTGCAGAGAAGGGTTCTGCAATGCACAAGAGGTATTCTGTGGCTGTATTAGGTTATGGGATGGGGAAACAGCAGCTAATCTTCCACAAATGACCTCATCTCACCCACGGTCCAGACTACACTTCAGCAAATCGCGCTGGACACAATATTCACGATAAGTTAACAGGGTCTTTTTGAATTTACTAGTGCCATTTGCAGTGGGTATATAATTGAAATACTTGGTGTCGGAAACACAATTGCGATTCTTTTGTATTAGATTAGTCAGATGTATTCAAAGGTTTAACCGCAGATCAAGATTGTACAAGCATTAAAATTAATATCCTCATTAAATCCTTTTTATTGATGCTATCCTCAAGGATATCTTTTATAGAAGTTTTAATTTCCAGTTATCTCTCGCTGGTCTCAAATATCTTACCATTGTTTAGCGGGGATATCTAGAATGATAACACCATTTTAGCCGTTTACTAAGTCAAGCAGGAACACCAATGCACATTGATTGCAAAAGGTCATACTGCAATCTAAATTGGCGCGCTGTATCAATGGCTGAGAATTCTACTGAGATCTGCAGTGGAGAAAGCAGTGAACCTAAACAGATGTAAAGTGTTGGACTGCTAATGGAAATAACTCACCTGTGTGCCCTGAGAAAGCAAAAAAATATTATCCAATAACCCCAGTTAAAAACGAAAATAGTTGGACAAACACACTGGATTGCTTATACAATGACTCTGAAGCGAATTTAACCGGTAATAGGGTCTTAAGGAAATGGGCATAAATTAAAGCATAGTGACGCAGAAGTAGACTATTCTTAAAATCTGGTGTAAACTTTGGTGTTTCTGACCAAATGTATGCGTTCATGGAACCTTTTCTCTCCAGTGAATGAAAATCATTTATTTAAAAAAGTGAATTTTAAACTTCTGAAGGGTGATAATTGTTGTAAGGGCTCGTGATTCTGTCCTTCTATCCCAGACACAGTGACTGGTGATTAATATTCAAGATGCTCAAGTGTGTAGGAAGGAACTGCCGTTGCTGGTTTACACCGAAGCAGCACAAAAAGCTGGAGTAATTCAGCGGGTCAGGCAGCATCTGTGGAGAAAAGGAATAGGTGATGTTTTGGGGTCGAGACCCTTGTTCACACTCGCCCGAAACATCACCTATTCCTTTTCTCCAGAGATGCTGCCTGACCCGTTGAGTTACTCCAGCGTTTTGTGTCTCTCTAGGATGCTCGTGTAAGGATCTCGCTAACTGATCCTTAGCGAGAGGCTGGGAGAGTTGCCTCCACTCTAATGAACAGCAAAGACATGAGACTGTGAACATTCTGCTCAAAGTAACGACACACAAGTATTCGGGGGCCTGGGCTACAGGGAGCGGTTGAACAGGCTAGGACTTTATTCCCAGCAGCGCAGGGGGATGAGTAATGATCATATAGAGGTGTATAAAATCATGAGGTAAATGCACAGTCTTTTACCCAGGGTAGGGGAATCAAGAACGTGAAAAGGGGGGGAGATTTAATAGGACTGAGGGGCAGTTTTCTTTTACACAAAGGGTGGTAGGTATATGGAACGAGCTGTCAAAGGAGGAAGTTGAGACAGGTAATATCACAACATTAAAAAACATTTGGACAGGTACATGGATAAGATAGATTTAGGAATAGGAATAGGAATGGGAATACTTTATTGTCAAATGTGACATGGCACAGTGAGATTCTTTGCTTGCATACATAATGTGTACAAATCGCAGCCATCTACGGCACTGACAAAGTTACAATGCACGCCGGCTCCTCCTTTTGTCCCCCACCCCCCGGCGGTCTCCCCACGCCTGTCATTGTCCTTTGTCCCCCCCCCCCAGCCCCCATTTAGGAGGATATGGGCCAAACGCAGGCAGGTGGGACTGGTGTAGATTGGGCATGTTGGTCAGCATAGGCAAGTTGGGCTAAAGGGCATGTTTCCACAAAGTCTATTGATCTTGGTGCATGTCTAAATTGTCCTTAGTGTGTGTAGGATAGTGTATAGGGCTCTGGTGAGACCACATCTGGAGTATTGTGTACAGTTTTGGTCTCCTAATTTGAGGAAGGACATCCTTGTGATTGTGGCAGTGCAGTGTAGGTTCACGAGATTGATCCCTGGGATGGCGGGACTGTCATATGAGGAAAGATTGAAAAGACTAGGCTTGTGTTCACTGGAGTTTAGAAGGATGAGGAGGGATCTTATAGAAACATATAAAATTATAAAAGGACTGGACAAGCTAGATGCAGGAAAAATGTTCCCAATGTTGGGTGAGTCCAGAACCTGGGGCCACAGTCTTACAATAAAGGGGAGGTAATTTAAGACTGAGGTGAGAAAAAACTTTTTCTCCCAGAGAGATGTGAATTTATGGAATTCCCTGCCACAGAGGGCAGTGGAGGCCAAATCACTGGATAGATTTAAGAGAGAGTTAGATAGAGCTCTAGGGGCTAGTGGAGTCAAGGGATATGGGGAGAAGGCAGGCACGGGTTATTGATAGGGGACGATCAGCCATGATCACAATGAATGGCGGTGCTGTCTCGAAGGGCCGAATGGCCTCCTCCTGCACCTATTTTCTATGTTTCTATGTTTCTAGTGTTAATGTGCGGGGATCGCTGGTCAGTCTGGACTCGGTGGGCCAAAGGGCCTGTTTCCACGCTGTATCTCAATACTTAACTAAACTTAATATTTAAAAGACACTTGGACCGGGCGTACATGGACAGGAATGATTTAGAGGGATATGGATCAAATCTGGGTGAAAGGGTCGAGCTCAGATGGGGCATCTTGGTCGGCATGGATGAGTGGGCTGAAGGGCGTGTTTCTATGCTGTGTGTCTCTGAATGAATGGGGAACAAATCATAGCTGTAATCATTTCCTTCAGACAAATATTAATTTTAAGGCCAATCAACTGTTGCCGTGACACCGTATGTGAATGAACTCTGGTTCTTCTTCTTCTTATCGAATCCACACACAAGATTAGAAGTTGTTCAGCCAGAGCTGAACACATTTCTCGGCAAACTCTGGTTAACATTAATGATACTGCGGGTGTGATGTTAGAGGTGGCCCAGATATTGCTGCAGAAACAACGCCACACATATGAAAATATCGTCAAAAATAATGCAATGAAAAGACCAAAAGATGGGCGATAGAGACTGAGACAGAGTCTGAAGAAGGGTCTCGACCCGAATCGTCACCCATTCCTTCTCTCCAGAGTTGCTGTCTGTCCCGCTGAGTTACTCCAACTTTTTGTGTCTGCCTTCGAGAAAAAGAGATGGATTGTTGGACGTGGACGCATTGAAATTGTAAGTATAAAATACTTCGCGGGGCTTGTTTTCACAGAGGCCCAGGGAGCCGTTGGTGCGAGGGGAGGAGTACCTGCGCTGTAAGTATTAAATACATCGCGGGGCTTGTTTTCACAGAGGCCCAGGGACCTGACACCAAAATCGGCAACGTTCCAGAGAAGGAGTCTGGGGGAAGCCTCTGACTGGTGGAAGAGGACCGGGTTTACATTTTTACACTTCTACCTTCAGGTTAAGGATTCTGGGAGTTAAGGTACAGTATTTATTAGTAAAGTTTAAAGGATAAAGTTTAGTGTTTTTTAATATTTAATATAGAGTTAATTTGGGAGTAAGATATGTCAGTGGAGATTGGCCCCGTGGTTTGCTCAGCCTGCAACATGTGGGAGATCAGGGATATGGTCGGTGTCCCTGGTGACCACGTTTGCAGGAAGTGTGTACAGCTGCAGCTCCTGGCAGACCGCATTGAACGATTGGAACTGCGGCTGGATTCATCCTGGAGCATCCACGATGCTGAGAAAGTCGTGGATAGCACGTACAGCGAGTTGGCCACACCGCAAGTAAAAGGTAAGAGGACAGAAAGGGAACGGGTGGCCAATAGCCAGCAAAGCAGTAGGCAGGTAGTGCAGGAGTCTCCTGCGGTCATCTCCCTCCTAAACAGGTATACCATTTTGGATACTGTTGACGGAGATGGCTCATCAGGGGAATGCAGCAGCAGCCAAGTTCATGGCACCATGGGTGGCTCTGCAGCACATGAGGGGGGGGAAAAGAGTGGAAGGGCAATAGTAATAGGGGATTCAATTGTCAGGGGAATAGATAGGCGTTTCTGCGGCCGCAAATGAGACTCCAGGATGGTATGTTGCCTCCCTGGTGCAAGGGTCAGGGATGTCACTGAACGGCTACAGAACATTCTGGAGGGGGATGGTGAACAGCCAGTTGTCGTGGTGCATATTGGCACCAACGATATAGGTAAAAAAAGGGATTCCTGGGATGTCAGGACTGTCTTATGAAGAAAGACTGGATAGACTTGGTTTATACTCTCTAGAATTTAGGAGATTGAGAGGGGGTCTTATAGAAACTTACAAAATTCTTAAGGGGTTGGACAGACTAGATGCAGGAAGATTGTTCCCGATGTTAGGGAAGTCCAGGACAAGGGGTTACAGTTTAAGGATAAGGGGGAAATCCTTTAAAACCGAGATGAGAAGAACTTTTTTCACACAGAGAGTGGTGAATCTCTGGAACTCTCTGCCACAGAGGGTAGTCGAGGCCAGTTCATTGGCTATATTTAAGAGGGAGTTAGATGTGGCCCTTGTGGCTAAGGGGATCAGAGGGTATGGAGAGAAGGCAGGTATGGGATACTGAGTTGGATGATCAGCCATGATCATATTGAATGGCGGTGCAGGCTCGAAGGGCCGAATGGCCTACTCCTGCACCTAATTTCTATGTTTCTATGTTTCTATGTTTCTATGAAATGGTGGGAGGAAAAGGAAACAGCTTGTACACAGTGTGGTTCTCATTAGACCTAATTCTGAACACTGGAAATTTGATTTAATTTCTAAATATTGATTTTTTTGAACAAATATATTTGACATGAAACTTCAGGGTAATTAGCCTTTCCTCCCGCTGAATTTATTTTGTATTCTGGGTAGTCAGATCATTACTCTGAAATATTTGCTCTGCCATCTAGCTGACGGTTAGTTTTGTGGATTGCTTCATGAACTGAATTGTAATCCTTCAGTTGCCCTGGATTGATAATGTGGAAGGATGAATAATTTCCCTGATATCACTGACCTGTCGACTAATTTATACAAATTAACCCCCCCCCCCCCCCCCCCCCCCCCCGCCACCCCCCCCCCCCCCTCCCGCCACCCCCCCCCCCCCCCCCCACACCTACATTCCTTCCTCTAGCTGCATAATTCTCAATTCTTCAATCCTTTTGCATCATGCCTTTATCCAGCCATCTGCCTATCAAAAGCTCTCTCACCTGTGTCTTCCTATTATCTACCAGGCTTTGTCCTGCCCCTCATCTCTGCTAGCATTCTTTCCTCCCCCCCTCTTCCACCCCCACAATCAGTTTGAAGAAGGGCCAAAACCCAAAATGTCACCTATCCATGTTCTCCAGAGATGCTGCCTGACCTGTTGAATTACTCCAGCACTTTGTGTCTTAAAACATAACAATGTTTGGGCTGTGCTGAAAGGAGCACAATCTATCGGGACTAGAAGAGCGGATCTTAAGGGTTATTTATTTGGAGTATTGAGTGCAATTCTGGTCGTACCAAATACAGGAAGGCTGAGGAAGCTTTGGAAAGGGTGCAGAGGTTTACCTGAATGCTGCCTGGATTAGAGGGTTTCAGCTACAGGGAGAGATAGGTAGACAAAAATGCTGGAGAAACTCAGCGGGTGCGGCAGCATCTATGGAGCGAAGGAAATAGGCAACGTTTCGGGCCAAAACCCTTCTTCAGTCTGATTTACTCTAGGTGTTTAAGGTGAGAGGGGATAGAGTTAATGGGAACTTAAGGGGTGACTTTTTTACATAAAGGGTAGAAGGTGTATGGAATACTTTGCCAGATGAGGTAGTTGAAGCAGGTACTATCGTAATGTTTAAGAAGCATTTAGACAGGTACATGGATAGGATAGGTTTAGAGGGTTATGGGCCAAAGGCAGGCAGGTAAGACTAGTGTAGATGGGACATGTACCAAAATGTATAAAAATGGCCTTTATTAAAATCTGACAATGTCCACTTTAACCACATGTGATTTTTTTCTATTACAAATCTCAAATTGTGGAGTACAGAGGCAAATAATTAAAATTATTTCTTAATCTTAGTCTGAAGAAGGGTTTTGGCCCGAAACATTGCCTATTTCCTTCGCTCCATAGATGCTGCTGCACCCGCTGAGTTTCTCCAGCGTTTTATGTCTACCTTCGATTTTCCACCATCTGCAGTTCCTTCTTGAACACAGGGAAAGATAGTGTCTATCTTCAGTTTAAACCTGCATCTGCAGTTCCTTCCCACACAATAGACTTGGATAGTTTTCTCTGGAACATCGGAGGTCGAGGGGAGACTTGATAAAAGTATATAAAATGATGAGATAGGTACACAAAATTGCTGGGGAAATTCAGCGGGTGCAGCAGCATCTATGGAGCAAAGGAAATAGGCGACGTTTCGGGCCGAAACCCTTCTTCAGACTCTTATTTCCTTCGCTCCATAGATGCTGCTGCACCCGCTGAGTTTCCCCAGCAATTTTGTGTACCTTCGATATTCCAGCATCTGCAGTTCCCTTTTGAACAAAATGATGAGATGGATAGATTGGGTAGATAATCGGAACTTTTTTTTCCCCAGGGTGGAACTGTCCAACACTAGAGGGCATAGCTACAAGGTGAGAGGGGGAAAATTTAAAGGAGATGTGCGGGGCAAGTTTTTTTTGACATAAAGAGTGGTCGGGTCCTTCAGCTATTTTACATTTCAGCTGCGTTTCTCTAATAAACATTGTTTCAGCAGCAGAATTCAAATCATATCGGAGATACTTCAAATATAATTCACTGTATCCTGAAAATGAGGCTCACCGTCAGTTGTCCACACCAGTGAGAAATCGCCGAATAGAGATCTCTCCCACCTCATAGCGCACGGCCATTTTTCTCAAGATTATGTCTCTCCATTCAAGTACCCTCTAAATGCCTAGAAGGTTCTTCATTACATTTACAGGCAGTGGATTCAAGACTTCCACTGCTTTTTGGGAGAAATATTTATTTAAACATGTGTTGTTCCTGCAGTATCAACTAGACTACCGACATACTCATATTTTGCTTGGGTAACTTACAACCCAGCAATATGATAATTGAATTCTCTAATTTTAAGTAACTTGATCTTACATCCTCCTCCCCTCCCATCTCCTTGCCCGCTTCCTCCATCCTAGTCCTATTACCACTTCCACAGTACCCTACATTGAGATCATACCTTCCCTATCCTACAATGGATCTACCAAGCAATGCCCTGCCTGAGATCATTTGAGGCTGGCTCGGGTTGGTCCGGGACTTTTCTCGCCTCCAGCTCTTCACCTCCCATCCCCCTCTCTACCCCAACCCCCCCCCCCCCCACCCCCCCCCACCCCCCCCACCCTCTGCTTAAAGTCTGAAAACAACCCGACCCCAAACGTCACCCATCCTTTTTCTCCAGAGATGCTGCCTGTCCCGCTGAGTTACTCCAGCACTTTGTATCTATCTTTGGTATACCCCAGCATCTGCAGTTCCTTGTTCTACTCTTCATTCCCATGTTAATTGCTTTTGTGTTAATAATCTGACCTGCTCCCTTGATTTAGTCACACTGTAAAGTATGCTTTCACGGCATTGTATAAGCATGGGACATTTTGGTACTTGGTGTACTGCTGGCAATACCTAAAGTGGTTTCTACATATCACAGCTTTCACCGTTTGTGATAAACCAGCATCTGCAGTTCTTTCTTTCTACCTATAACATCCCAGCCTCGGTATCATTAATACTATATATTGGAGTTATTCACATACTGTCTTGGCAGCAATTGATTGATCTTAAATGAATATTTGTCTTAAAGAAATGTTAGCTTAGCTGGGGCTTGTTCTCCACTTATTCATATAGAGTCATACGGCATCGAAGCAGACCCTTTAGTTTAGTTTATTGTTATGTGTACTGAGGTATCATGAAAAGCTTTTGTTGCATGCTGTATTGTCAGCAGAAGGACTATACATGATTACAATTGAGCCGTCCACAGTGTATAGATACAGGATAAAGGGAATGACATTTAGTGTATGCTGACCAAGATGCCCCATCTGAGCTAGTCCCATTTGCCCATCTTTGGTCCATATCCCTCTAAATCTTTTTGGGAGAAATATTATTACCTGCTATTCCTTCAAACAATCAGTAGGATGGAACTGCAGATGCTGGTTTACACAGTAGATAGACACAAAATGCTGGAGTAACTCAGCAGGGCAGGCGGCATCTCTGGAGAAAAGGAATAGGGCTCAAACAATCCTGAATGAACAGAACAGTTTTAAGTAAAGGAGCAAATTAATTAAGGGTTATATTCTTTTTTTTAATGCACACTTGGTATATAAATAAATATTTCCTTTCCGCCAAAAAGTCATTATTTGCATCTCTTGAAGAAACGCGAGTTTCAAAGCTGCATTCATAATAAGCGATGGTGATATTGACACGCTCAAGCCATGGCTCTCAAACGTTGTCATATCTTGGAAGATATACGCAACTATATTCCTGACTCTGCCTTAAATAAAATGCACAGCTCCAAATAAATCTTGAATGAGGACAATTAATGTCCGAGCTCCGTGAATAATTATAGTATGTAAATTGGCAAAAGGTTGAGTTCATTTTCAGGGAAGGTGGACATTTATATGTAAAGTATTACCGATTTATTATACTGAAGAACATCTATTTAATCAATGTCTATAATATTCTGTCAAACATTTGAAAATATCATGCGACTATGATGTAATCAATTATTGGACATTTTGTTCTTGTAACGCTGTTTTGTTAATAACGAATGTTTTGGGCCCAGTGGCATACTAACTAATGGCCCCTCTATTTCATAAACCTAAAACCAAAAAAGCATTGAGATATTTGAGATATTTCATAATTCCTCATGATTCACATAGGAACACAATTTTCCGGTGGCGCGTTCCTCCACGCACTCGGTCAAAATAAATTTCTTCTCATCGGGAAAAGCAGGCAGTGGAATCAAAAACCAGCGGAGAAGTGATCAGGAAATATTTTTGCCTTAACATTTCCCACTTTCAACCGAGAGTTAAAATTCTTAGCTCTCGTAAGCAGTTTTCTTGCCTGAAGTGATTTTCACCAGGCTGCACATACATAAAAGCGCTCCTGATATATCAACGTACTTCCCGATAAAAGAGCAAAAGGTTAACGGTTGCACCCCACAACATGGAACCGTGAAATAAAAACAGCTTTTCTCACATTTATCTCGATTTAAATTCCGTGCATTATAAAATAAAAAATTAAGGATGATTGTTTGGATTATTTGGAATAAACTAGCATTAGATGACCAGATTAATATTAGAGTGGTCAGAATCTTAAAAAAAAACTTGTTCTAATTAAATCTGACAACGTAACACATCCTTAACAGCAGACAAGGCTACTATTAATATTCAGTAAGGAGAGAAAGCTATGCAAAATGTTATATTTTGATAAAGCTGTCAGCTGGGTGCCGTTTCAGTAGAGACCATCAAAGAGGAAACCAAACAGAATAAAATAAAGATGAAAATAAGGCAAGAGGGAAGATAAAATAGGTGAATGCGTTTATTTTGAAATCCTTGTTAGTTGCACTTTATTTTTCAAAGCGTCTGTCAGAGTTTTCGAGTCATTTAGGATGGTGTGTGGAGAATGCAAGCTGTCTGACTGTGACAATGACAATGCTCTTCGATCTCACACCCTAATGAGTGTCAACTTGAAAAAGCCCATTGAAGAAGCAGAGAATTACTCTCCAAGAAGGAATTGACTGATTCACATCATTTCTTGAGGAACCAGTGACCTGTGAATATTTCATTACAGAAACTCGTGCTGTACATATGAAAACAGCTGCCGGTTCTTTTGCACTGCTCCGAAGACTGCAAGTGGTGAAAGCCTGTAGAGGCTCACAGGCAATTCACCAGATCCATTTGCTAGTGCATGCAGATGGACTGACATGAAAACAGCCAGGTACAATTGCAAGAAGATACACACAGAATGGCAAATGCACCGAGAGGCAGAGAAAGTGAAAGGAATGCACAGATTGATAGGAGGACGTTGGGAATACAGACTGTGAAAACTGTACACGGATTGATAGAGTGCGGCTGCACAAAGTCTCTGTAATATTGACACAGGAGGATAAAGCTGGGCAGAGGATGTGGAATAGGTGCAAGGACTGGCAGAGTACGACTGGGTGCACATAATTACACACAGTCCAATTCCCCCGTCTACACCATTTGCAAACATGCCCATAAAGAACCTGCAAATAATGTCTGAAGACAGGACCCGACCCGAGACGTCACCCATCCTTTTCTCCAGAGATGCTGCCTGACCCGTTGAGTTACTCCAGCACTTTGTGTCTATCAATGCCCGTAAATTACAATCGCTCAATAAAACCCACAGCCGTATCTGCCTGATGGCACCCCAGACAATGACGAGGTTTGTGTGTGAATTATCTAGTTCATATACACAGCATGAAAATAGCATCATACCGACCATCGATCACCCGTTCACCCAAGTTCTGTGTTATCCCCTGTTCTCCTTCACTGTCCACACGCTAGGGGGGCAATTTACAGAGGGCCAATTAACCTACAAACCACCACGTCTTTTGCGATGTGGGAGAGCGAATGGGAGCACCCAGAGGAAGCATCCAAGGTCAAGTTTGAACCCGGGTCTCTGACGCTGTGAGGTAGCGGGTCAACCAGCTGCACGACTGTGCTGCCCAAAGGTTCCTATTCCTGGCACAGTGGCGCAACGGGTAGAACTGCTGCCTCAAAGCGCCAGAGATCCTGGGTTCCATTGTGACCTCAGGGACTGTCGGCATGGAGTTTGCACATTCTCGCTGTGTCTGCGTGGGCTTCCGGTGCTCTGGTTTTCCCTCACATCCCATTGTGGCTTTGTGGACTAATTGGCCCGTGTAAATTATAGGGAATGGATGCGAAAATGGGATAAATAACAATAACGTGAACGGGCGATCGGTGGTCAGCCTGGACTCTATGGGCCGAAGGGCCTATTTCCATTCTGTATCTTGCAATCAATCAAAGGGAGACACAAAATGCTGGAGTAACTCAGCGGGACAGGCAGCATTTCTGGAGAGAATAGGTGATGAGACCCTTCTTCAGACTGATGTCAGGGGAGAGGACGGTACAGATAGAATGTGGTCGGAGACAGTAATACTGGTTGGAGAACTGGGAAGGGGAGGGGATGGAGAGAGAGGGAAAGCTAGGGCTACTTGAAGTTAGAGGTCAATGTTCATACCGCTCGGGTGTAAGCTACCCAAGCGAAATATGAGGTACTGTTCCCCCCATTTGCGCTGGGCCTCATTCTGACAATAGAGGAGGCCCAGGACAGAAAGCTCAGATTGGGAACGGGAGAAGGAGTTAAAGTGCTGAGCATCCGGGAGATCAGGTAGGTTGAGGCGGACTGTGCGGAGGTGTTCAGCGAAACGATCGTCGAGCCTGCGCTTGGTCTCGCCGATATAGGGATCAATCAATCCATGGTCATTGATGTATCCTTTGCTACAGATTGGCTGGTGCACCCGAAATACCGGTGGAACGAGGCCAGTTATCAGTCGGGAGACGTGAGTTATTCTATCTACGTATCTCTCAATACATTTAGTAACTCTTGCTGATTCATCTTCCTATGTCAGAGAGGAGTGCAGAATAATCTACCTTCTCATAATATAACAACATCTCTGAGGGAAGCTTACACAAATCCGCAGGATGTCCCCTGGGTTGGTGTTTTATTGCATTAGAATCGAGCTCCTTGTAACGAGAGCCTCCTTAGGTCAGATAGCTTCCCTTTCTATTGCTCTGTGTATTGCATTGGAAAGTGATCCTCCCTTTGTACATTACTGCTCAAACAAAACAACATGGGATGATTGCAGAACTGGCATAAGTCACTGAAGAACTATCTCCAGTAAAATTGTCATACACTGAAGGAGCTACATTTGATAACCCAGCACATTATCTTATAGGTGTGTATAAAATCTGAGAGAAGTGTACAAAATCATGAGAGGAGTAGAGTGGGGGACGGGGGTGTGTGGGGGACGGGGGGGAATGTAGGGGTGTGTGGGTTGGGGGGTGTGGGGGACGGGGGTGTGGGGGAGGGGGGTGTGGGGGAGGGGGGTGGGGGAGCGGGGGTTGGGGGTTGGGGGGTGTGGGGAAGGGGCGGTTGTGGCCGGGGAGGGGAGGGGAACCTTCAAAACCTTCATAACTTTTGTACTATTTCACAGATCGGAACAAAACTTATTTGACTTGCAGCAGAGGAGAATGGTGAGTAAGGTGGCGAAAAATCGTAGCGCTATGGGGGATCGTTTTTGCGCAAATTTAATTACAATGCAGACAGGAAGAGATAGATAGATAGATAGATAGATAGATAGATAGATAGATAGATAGATAGATAGATAGATAGATAGATAGATAGATAGATAGATAGATAGATAGATAGATAGATAGATAGATAGATAGACCAAACGCAGGCAAGTGGGACTAGTGTAGGTGGGATGTTGGTTGGTGTAGACAAGTTGAGCCGAAGGACCTATCTCCACACTGTATGACTATGTTATTGAATAGTACGGAATAGGAACGGGCCCATCGGCTCACAATGTTTGTGTTGAATATGATGCCAAGTTAAATGATGCTATTTGCCTGCATGTGATGCATTTCCCTGCACGTGCAACTTTTCCCCTCTCACCTTATAGCCATGCCCTTTAGTGTTGGACATTTTCACCCTGGGGGAAAAGGGTCCCAGAAAATACAATCACAAAAAAACACCTCTACTTCCTAAAAAGATGAAGGAGGTTTGGTCTGACAATAAACACTCTCTTGAACTTCTGCAGATGCACAGGTGAGAGTATTTTGCATTACAGACTGGTTTGGAAAATGTAACTTTCCAGGAACAGAGGGTGGTGAACACTGCCCGGTCCATCGCGGGTACTGACCTCCCCACCATCGAAGGGATCTACTGGAGTCGCTGCCTCGAAAAGGTAGCCAGCACCATCAGAGACCCACACCAGCCTGACCACGCGCTCATCTCACTGCTACCATCGGGGAGAATGTTGACGTTCTTAAAACCGTGACCACCAGGTTCAAGAACAGCTTCTTTCCAACAACCATCAGGCTCTTGAACACAGCACAACACTACCCTCAACTGTGAACCTCTATGGATAGTCTTAAGTTACACTAAGGACTACTGATTTTTTTTTGCAGTGGTGAGGTCGTTAATTTATTATTCTTTCTTGTTTCACTGCGTTAGTGCATTTACATGCCAGTTAAACTGCTGCAAATAAGAACTTCAATGTTCCATTCTTGGTACACGTGGCAATTAAACACTCTTGACTCTTGAATAAAGAAACAAGGGTTTTTCGCTCCATAGAAACTTCTGAATTTTGAAATCAACTCTTCAAATAAAATAATATTCACCCATCCCAAGCGGATGGGACCAAAATCAACCTGGAAGTGACTGTGATTCAAGATGGCGGCGGTGGATGGAGGTAAAGATCGGTGTCGTTGAGCGGGCTGGGGGCTCACCTCCCGCAGCCTCGGTAGTGCTCTGGAAGTTCTGACTTTGGCTGAAGGAGCTGCCACGAGGCACGGAGGCTGAGTGGTGGCCGTGTGAGGTGAGGGATGGTGCGTTCACGAGTCGAGGTTTTCCCTGTGACTGCATAGGTATCCTCCGAGTGCACCAGTTTCCTCCCACATCCCAAAAGATGTGTGGGTTAAATGGTCTCTGTAAATTGCCCCTTGTGTGTGGAGAGTGGATGAGAAAGTGGGATAACATAGAACTCGGGTGAATGGGTGATCAATGGTCGGCATTGACTCAGTGGGCCAAAGGGCTTGTTTCCATGCTGTATCTCTAAACAAAACTAAAACGAAACATCGTGAGCTTCTGACTCCATACGTCACAGCATGTTTGAGGCCCTACATCAATATGGTATCCTAGTTGAGCCTTGCTGTTCATTTCGTCACCCCCACCCCCCATACATCCAGTCTGAAGAAGGGTCCCGACCTGAAATGTCACCCATCCTTTTTCTCCAGAGATGCTGCCCGAACCGCTGAGTTCCCCAGCACTTTGAGTCATGCTGTGTGTGGGAGAAACACGGAAGCCCCTTCACAACTATAAGTGCTGTCGTAGCATTGACAAAAAAAGTACTTGCTAACGTTTCCAATTCTGGCCTCGGATGTCCTACCTCTGCAACCTGCAAACTTCATGATGCACAGCTTTGCTGTCATTGCACAGAACAGAACGTTCTATTCGGTGATAATTGTAAAAGGCTGAATTTCTTGCAAAGAAAAGCTTTCGACTTTAGCCGGTTTGACAAAAGACAGGCTCACTCACGTGGACCCACTGTCTCTTGCTACGCGCTAATGTAATAAGGAGCTGTTCAGGGATTTTTTTTATTGGTTTAGATAATTGCAATCTCTTCCCGCCATGCAACAGCCTTCCTGCATTGTTTCATTATGATAATTCATTAAAACCCAACTGCACTGTGCAGATAGCGCGACAAGACTGGAACAATTTTATTGCATGTCACTGAAAGATGGGGGTGACAAAATAAAAAGCACCAGTACATCACAGCGATGATAGACTTCCGAGTTTAGCAGCAGCTAATAACTCCAAAACTCGCCACAGTATTTGTGGAAGAAATGTACATCCATGTCCTCCAGAGACGCTGCCTGGCCTGCTGAGTAGCTCCAGCACGTTGTGTTATGCTCACGTTAATTGTAAATATGACGGCTGTCTTGCCGTGGGGGCACTTTCTACGTCGCGTGGGGTTCTAAGTAGGCACTGCGGAAGGATTATTTTTTTAGGGGGGCTCAGAGGTAGAGTTGCTGCCTTACAGCGCCCAGAGACACGGGTTTGAGTTTTGAGTTTGAGTTTAGTATATTGTGATGTGTACCGAGATACAGTGAAAAGCTTTGGTTGTGTGCTAACTAGTCAGCAGAAAGGCAATACATGATTACTTCTTCTTCTTAGAAACATAGAAACATAGAAATTAGGTGCAGGAGTAGGCCATTCGGCCCTTCGAGCCTGCACCGCCATTCAATATGATCATGGCTGATCATCCAACTCAGTATCCCGTACCTGCCTTCTCTCCATACCCTCTGATCCCCTTAGCCACAAGGGCCACATCTAACTCCTTCTTAAATATAGCCAATGAACTGGCCTCGACTACCCTCTGTGGCAGGGAGTTCCAGAGATTCACCACTCTCTGTGTGAAAAAAGTTCTTCTCATCTCGGTTTTAAAGGATTTCCCCCTTATCCTTAAGCTGTGACCCCTTGTTCTGGACTTCCCCAACATCGGGAGCAATCTTCCTGCATCTAGCCTGTCCAACCCCTTAAGAATTTTGTAAGTTTCTATAAGATCCCCTCTCAATCTCCTAAATTCTAGAGAGTATAAACCAAGTCTATCCAGTCTTTCTTCATAAGACAGTCCTGACATCCCAGGAATCAGTCTGGTGAACCTTCTCTGCACTCCCTCTATGGCAATAATGTCCTTCCTCAGATTTCCTCAACTTCTTCTTGCGTATGGCGTGCACAGCCTAAAGTTGTAGGACAACTTGTTCTATTTGATCTTATCTGATTGTGCACGCCAGGTTGATTGCATTCGTCGAAACAGGGCGGACCACGTGAAGGTTGCAATCTCCCACCCCAGATGATTACAATCATGTCCCATCCTGACCACGGGTGCTGTCTGTAGGGAATTTGTACTCTCCCCCTGTTACTGCGTGGGCTTTCTTTTTTTTTAGAAATCTTTTTATTTGAATTTCACAGCAATTTGCATACATACAATGATAACAGACAGTGACACTCAAGGCATAATTGTGCAACAGTATGTAAGCGACCCTCAGAGCCCTTACCCTTACCCACCATCAACCCACCCGAATCAGGTCGGAACCAAACAGGGACAAACAACACTCACATACGTACACATCCACACAAATACGTAGAGATAAACAAAACAAAATGTACTGGGGAAAAATTTAAAAAAAAATCACTAATAACAGTAAATAAGTAGGTCATTAAATGGGCTTTCTTCGGGTGCTCCGGTTTCCTCCCACACTACCCAAGACGTCAAGGTTTATAGGTTAATCAATAAGTTTAATTTGGTAAATAGTAAAAATTGTCCCTATTATTATTGACTGTAGGATATTGTTAGTGTACGGGGTGATCGCTGATCGGCACAAACTGGGGGGTCCAAAGGGGTTGTTTCCGCGCTGTATCTCTATAGTCTAAAGTCTAGTCTCTGCCGCTATTGCCGGCTTGTTTCCACCCATCTTGCAATCGTTTAGTCACAAGGAACTGCAGATGTAAACTTGAGTGATCGTAGAGTGTTGCGGAAATAACAAACTGATGTGATTGCACTGGAGACTGCACTGGAGTACAGAACTGGTTACGTAAGCATACGTTTACATAAGTCGCCCATTGCATAGGTCGGGGAGCGTCTGTACGCTGAATTTTATGGAGGTGTTGCTGTGTCAGTGCAGGATGGAAAGGACTAGGCAGCTGGTCAGCGGAGGGAACAAATGGGAGATGGAAACAAGTTGACTTCAGTAAAGGATGGGTGCCATTGCACAGGCACAGAGTGCACAGCACTCCACTAAAGGTGTTGAGATTTCCACAGCTTCATGGGGAACAGGCAGCTAAAGCATTCAGAGAGCAGGCTGGTGCAGTGTGCCCATCAAAGGTGGCAGTGAGATGCATGAACATTTATCAGGAAGCTGCTTGGCATTCCAGTGTACTGGCAGGTGGCAAACAATACTCATATTCATAGTGGAACAGCTTGTCACTGCAGTATGGACATACTGCATCAATAGCCTAGATACACATCGTGGACTCGTATGGATGCAGTATATAATCCAACATGTAAAGCTATAGAAATCACACAGCATTGACATACAAAGTGTATCTGTCTATCACTGCTGGTGGACCAGGTTATGTATCCTAGAGACACAAGATGCTGGAATCTCAGCAGAGAAAAACAACTTATGGAAGAACTCAACGTGTCAGGCAGTATCTGTGGAGGGAATGGGCAGATGTCATTTCAGGTCAGGACCCTTCTTCACTCTGTAGGCTCTGACCTTACATGTTACCTGCCCATTTCCCTCCTAGAATGATGCTGTCTGACCCGCTGAGTTCCTCCAGCACTTTGTTCAGTTTATACCCGAGTGACTATAATCAAACTTTCATGCATTAGGGTCCAATTGCACACAAAAAAACAATGTAAAGGATGATAGTTTAAAAGATGATGCGTTTATCAAGAGATTATTTTTTTTTCAAAGCAATGCTATTAAAACATGCAAGAGTTATGAGACCAATACTCTAATACTTAGATTGTCCTAATCGGAAGCTACATGGGAATGATTGCATTGTCAGAACTTGGAGTTAGATGTTTCGCTGTATTGCAAATGATCATTAAAAGTGAAATGGATTACATTTAGGATTGCTTTGGGACCGAGATGCTTTCATGTCTGCTGAGTTACACCAATTTAGGTTCACTTGTTAGAGACTTATTTTTGCTACATGTAAAGTGCCCTAGGGCAGGGACGGCATCATTAGCTGAATGTTCCCAGCCCTGAACCAGCACACTCTGAGCTGACTCCAGTCAGCCATTATCAGCCTCTCAGTCAAATACCAACTCTTAAAAGGTCAAGCCTGCGTTTTGGTTAAGCAAGGATTTTAACTATTTAGACCTCCCCAAGTTTAGACTTATTTAGACTCCTTCAGGCCAGGCTGTCCATTTGAACTTGGCCAGTTTCCTAGAGTAGAAACAAGGAACCACAGATGCTGGTTTACCAAAAAAGACACAAAGTGCTGGAGAGACAGAGAGAGCCAAGGGGGCTCTGATAAGGTACAGAAAATTAAGAGTGGCATAGATAGGATTGATGGTGTTAAGGGTCCCACTGCCACGACCTAATTGGTGAGTTTAAAAGAGTTTGCCTTCGACTCATACTCGCAGCACGAGGTCCTTGGAGGTATTTGTAAAGGGCCTGTCCCACCAGCATGCGTCTAGCGCGACCAAACGTGGTCGCTTGAGGCGTACGGCCTCGCGGGGCCGGTCCCACTTCGATCGGCAGAGGCGTATGGAGTTGTCCGGGGCTCCAAAAATCCTGCACTGTCTGAAAATCCCGCGCGACAACGGCCTGTCGGCCCGCAGCCGCTTGAGGCCGTAAGCAGCGCCTCAACGGGCATACGCAGAGTCTCGACGGGCATATGCAGCGTCTTGACGTCGTACGCCTAGCGCGTGGCATTGCGCGATGACGTCACCGCCCGGCGTGCTGTTGCGTGATGACATCACCGCCCGACGCCGTGAAACGTCCAACTTCAGTCGGCCCGCCTCGTGCCCAGCTGATTGGTGAGTATGATGTCGGGACCAGCCCCGCACAACTCCATACGCCTCCGCGGTTCAAATCGGGACCGGCCCCGCAAGGCCGTACGCCTCAAGCGACCATGTTTGGTGGGACAGGCCCTTAACTCTCCTTCATGCTCGAGAGTGGTCCCCGCATACTCGAGGCCTCAGCTAGGTTGCGGAGGTTTTTTTCCAACTTGCTGAACAATGCCTGCGAGTAAAAAAAGGTCAACATGGAAAAAATAGATCTTTTTTTTACTCGTAGGTTTAGTTGATGTAGGTCGTAGTAGGTCGGCACGTTATTCGTAGGTAATCGAGGGTAGTCAAAGGTAATCTAAGGTAGTCGAAGGTAGTCGTAGATAGTCTTCAACATAGTCGAAGGAGACCGAAGGAGGTCGTCTTCACTCTCCACTATTCGGTGTCCAATTTTCCCGAAGCTAGTCGCAGCTAGTCTTCAACATAGTGGAAAGAGGTCTTCAACATGACACTTTTTCAAACTCTTCTGAACTCGCCAATTAAGTCGCCGCAGTGGGACAGCCCCTTTACATTTTCTTACCTAGCAGAAAAGTCCATAACCAGAGGTTTAGGTTACGGGGTGAAAGGTTAACAGGAGATCTATGGAGGAATTATTTTCATCTAGACAGTGGTTGAAGTCTGGAGCACACGCACACGTCCAGAGTGAATAGTGGAGCAAGACCTGCCATTGCGTTGAAGTCGTGTCTGGACAAGCAAAGGCACAGAAGGCCAAGGGACCAAGGACTGGTAAATGGGACTAGTGTAGATGGGCACGGACAAGATGAACCTCATGGCCTGTTACCATGCCGTGTGACTCTATAACACTTAGGAAATACATTGCAGGCAACAGCACTCCAGATATCACAGCAGCTCCATGTGGTCAACATGAAGACGCTTAAAACTGTTAGATTGGTCTATCCCTGTCAGAACAGATGAATTATCCTCCTCAATAAACACTTTAACAAGGTAACCATTTTCTGATGATAATACCTCTATCTCTGTCTTTGAGATTATTACCATGTTAAACTCTAACTAGCCATTGGCAGCAGACGAGTGTGGTGGATTTGGAAATCTCCTAAGTCAGTTAAAGTGCTCTGTATTTATTTTTATTACATGATCGAAACTTGACCTTGCTTTTACGAGACATTCTATCTTCAAATGTTTTATTGAAGATCCACTGTTTACGTATATCACGCCCCAGAGGATTAGTGCTGTCGAATTCTGCCAATGCAGCTTGCCTTTTCAATCCCAAACAATGTGGCAAAAGGTCGAAAGATTGTAAAGTTTGAGATGGGAAGAGTGCAGAGGTCGGCTGTTAAGTGATTCACAGTGTAAGCTCTGTAAAGGAGCACTCATTGGTGTCCATACTCCATAAAGTCAGGACAGGGCTTGGCAGAAGGCGCCTGAAGACCAGTCTATTGCTCAGTGTGCTAAAGATCTCATGATAGACCTAAAAACTGGATCTCCAATAAACTAATCTTGTAGAGACTTCAAAGTCTGAAGATGGCTCCTGACCAGAAACGTAACCAGAACTGTTAGGGGCAGCACAGTGGTGCAGCGGTAGAGTTGCTGCCTCACATCGCCAGAGAGCTGGGTTTGATCCTGACCTCGGGTGCAGTCTGTACAGAGTTTGTACGTTCGCCCTATGACCGCGTGGCTTTTCCTGGGTGCTCCGGTTTCCTCTCACTTCAAAGGTGTACAGGTTTGTAGGTTACTTGGATTTGGTAAGTTGTAAAATTGTCCCGAGTTTGTAAGATAGTGTTAGTGTACGGGGTGATTGCTGGTCGGCATGGACTCATTGCGCTTCTGCGCTGCATCTTTAAAGTCTAAAGTCACCCATTCATGTTCTCCAGAGATGTTGCCTGACCCGTTGAGTTTTCTGTGTCTTTTTTTACACCACGTTAGGTTGGAAACCACAATATATTCATGAAATTAGGTTGCATCACAGCCCTGGAAGAGCTCTGCCCAATATCACAAGAAAGTGCAGAGAGTCGTGGATGTAGCCCAGTGCATCACCAGCCTCCTCACCATTGACTCCATCTCCACTACACATTGCCTCAGGAAAGCAGCCAACATAATTCAGGATTTTTGGACCCCAGTCATTCCCTCTTCTCCAATCTCCCTTCGGGCAGAAGATACCAAAGCTTGAAAGTAGATACCACCAGATTCAAAAACAAGCTTCTTCTTCACTGTTATCGGACTATTGAATGGCTCGCCCATAAGCTAGGGTGAGGTCCCACTCTCCTATCCTACATCATTGCAAACCTTGGACTTTTTCTCTGTAACTGTAACACTATAATGTTGCAACCCTATATTCTGCGCTCTGATCTTTTTCTCTTTGCTTTACCTGTTGTACTCATGTGTGGCGTGATTCTGTTCATGTATGGCCCCATTTGGCTGGATAGCTCGCAAACAAAGTATTTCAGTAAGTTTTGCAACACAGCCCCAGAGCCCCGGATCCGATCCTGACCACGGGTGCTGTCAATATGAGAGTTTCCATGATCTCCCAGTGACTGGGTGTGATTCCTCAAAGACGTGCGGGTTTGTAGGTTAATTGGCCTGTGTAAACTGACCCTAGGGTGTCAGGAGTGGATGAGAAATTTGGATAACATAAAACTAGTGTGAACGGACGATCGATGGTCAGGGTAGACATGCTGGACTGAAGGGCTGTATCCCTAATGCCCCTGTCCCACTTAGGAAACCTGAACGGAAACCTCTGGAGACTTTGCGCCCCACCCAAGGTTTCCGTGCGGGTCCCGGAGGTTCCTGGAGGTTTTTGTCAGTCTCCCTACCTGCTTCCACTACCTGCAACCTCCGGCAACCACCTGCAACCTCCGGGAACCGCACGGAAACCTTGGGTGGGGCGCAAAGTCTCCAGAGGTTTCCGTTCAGGTTTCCTAAGTGGGACAGGGGCATAAATCTCTAAATGTACCAATAATAAACCTATACCAACACCAAATTAGATTCATGGTGTATGAAATACTGACCTGAAACACTAACATTTTGCAATTTATCATAATATAGAGAATAATGCTCAGATATCCAGTGTGAAGCATTCGTAAGTCAAAATTGCCATTACTACAAATTATATTTTTGGTGATTTTATTAATTAACAAAAAAGATCATCAGTGTAGGAAGCTTCTATCTATCCGCCATTATGTCCTTGAATATTTTCGATGTTGTTTCATTTAGTTTAGAGATACGATAAGGAAACAGGCTTTTCGGCCCACCAAGTCCATGCTAGCCATCGATCACCCATTCACACTATCCCACTTTCTCACCACACCCTACACACTAGGGGCAATATACAAAGCCAATTAACCTACAAACCTGCAGGTCTTTGGGATGTGGGAGGAAACCGGGAACCCCCGGAGGAAACCCTACATGGTGTCCAGGGAGAACGTGCAGACTCCACACCGAAAGCACTCGAGGTCAGGATCAAACCTGGGTCTCTGGCGCTGTGAGGCAACAGCTCTACCAGCTGCACCACTGTGCCACCTTTAATTCTATTATTCTTGACTGAGCAACCACAGCTGGGCATTTCTGCTGCACTTGATTATTGCATGTTGCAAATTCAGGGAATGATCAGTAACACCATAGAATATACTATAATAAATGAAACCTATGATTATTGTATTCTTTCTCCTCTCTTCACCGAGATAATTGCATATCACTGAAAATGGGTTAAGACTACAATCAAGCCTTTGTACATAGACACAGAAAGTGATAGTTCAAAGGAAAATGATAAGATCAATAGCATTTAACTATAACATGATTGCCAGTTGCGATGATGGTTTACAAACTGATAAGTATGGCCAAGCACAAAAACAGTAGTTTCATAGCGTCTGTGGAGTGCTCTGAAAGTTCCATGAAATAAACCAACAAATAACAAATCTCCTCAGCCCCGTTTCCACCCAGGATTAGAGCTCGAGCCCGATATCTTCAAGGAACATTGTGTTCCTTCCTGCACAAGAAGGAAGAACAATTCAACTTAATACCGATGGATTATAAGTCGTCTGTTCTTGCCCCATTACAGGAAGGATGTGGAGACTTTGGAGAGGAGATTTACCAGAATGATTCCTGGATTAGAGGATTTCAGCTGCTGGGAAAGGTTGTACAGACTTGGATTGTTTTATCTGGAACGCCGGAGGTTTAGGGGAGACCTGATAGAAGTGTGCAAAATTATGACAGACTTGGATAGAGTAGAGTCGGAACGTTTTTCCCAGGATGGAAAAAATCAAAGACCAGAGGGTATAGGTTTAAGGTGAGAGGGACAATGTTTAAAGGGGCAGGGCCATGAATGCCTGGAACGTGCTGCCAGAGGTACACATAGATACACAGGGGTATAAATCACGTGTAGGCAGACAAGATGAGTGTAGCTTGGCTTCACGTTTACATGGACATTATGGGCAGAAGGGCTTGTTCTTATGCTGTCCTGTTCCATGTTCTCCAGGTTTAGATTAGTCTAGAGTCACAGCGTGGAAACAGGCTCGCCGAGTCCACGCCGACCAGCCATCCCTGCAACCTAGTGGGCATCCTAGCCCCCCCCCCCCGGGACAATTTTAGATTTATATCATACAAAGCTAATTAACTTACAAACTATGTCTTTGGAGTGTGGGAGGAAATCGATGATCTGAGAGAAAACCCACGTAGGCCATGGGGAGAACGAACAAACTCCATACAGACAAGCATCCAGACAAACTCCGCACAGTCTGTATCGAGCCCGTCCAGTATCGAGGCGGTAGCTCTACTGCTGCGACATCGTGCCACCCTCGGAGATGAACATATCTCTGGCAGGGCGACACACTTGCGTCAAGTACAGGCTCAGATCCTATCTCTGTTCTCACTCTGAGCTGCCGTGGAATTTACTTGTCACAGTAAGCAGAATAACTTTTAGCAAACCCTTTGATTGTTAACACAACACTGTCGGTGATTTTACGAACATGCCTTCCTCAATAGCTGAACCTCTTATAAATGACAAGGGATTCATTGACTATAAAAAGCTCAACCCTCCTGAAATCATAATACACCTTGTACAAAGGCTGCAAAACTTAACAAACAAGTAAACCTGAATATTCTTCTGTAAAACCACAGAGACCGGGAGTTGAGTGATAGACAGAATACTTTCATCCACTTGTAGATATGAAGAATCTATATACCAAGAATTAATGAATCTAACCTTCAAAGGAGAATACATCCATTCTATAAATAACCTTCCAACATCAAAAGACATTAAAAAAATCAAAAAATATTTATCACTAACTGCATTTAAAAAAAAAAGAAAGATACCCTTTTCCCAGATGGGAGTATCAAATACTGGAGAGCAGAGCTTTAAGGTGAGAGGGGCAAAGTCTAAAGGAGATATGTCGGGGAAGATTTTTACACGGTGGGTGGTGGGTGCCAGAAATGTGCTGCTGGAGATGGGAGCAGATACGTTTGTGGCATTTAAGAGACCTTTAGATAGGCACATTGATACGCAGGGAATGGAGGGACGTGGATTGTGTGCAGGCAGATAAGAGTTGGTCTTGGCCTTGGCCTCACGTTCAGCACAGACATTGTGGGCCGAAGGGACTGTTCCTGTGCTGTACCCTCTAAGTTAAGGTACAGTGTTGACAACGTCAAATGAGACAACTAAATTAAGTTAAATTAAAGCCTTTAACTCACTTTTCCTTCAGTAAGTTAGCAGTACCCTGAATACTAGCTTCAAGGCTGAGGCAGCATTAAAGGCTATTAATTGCATCGACACATGGGCTGTAACACAGGAGTATTTAATGGTGAGTTTGCAGTTTATAAACAATGGCAACAAATTATTGATAACAAAACAGACAGCATTATGTTGGCATCACTACAAATAATTCAATGGAACCTCAATAATCTCAGCTATCTGCATATTCATAGGATTCTGAGCTTCGGTGGGAATGAAGCAATTAAATGCTTTCTTAAGTGAATGAATTAACCAGTCATCATTATGCCTGAAGATGCACCTTCTACCAGTTCTACACAACTGAGGAATTGTGGTTTGCTTTATACACTTTGTAGAATCACGGTGGGGTCACATGTGCAGAACGCGTAGAAATAAATCTGAAGCAGCAAACCTTGTGGAGAAGCTAACTCCTTGAGTGTTTCCAGCGAGAGAGGAACATGCATGCAAACAAGATTTACGAGGACATTACCAGGACTCGAGGGACTGAGCTATAGGGAGAGAGGTTGGGCAGGCTAGGACTTTATTCCTTGGAGCACAGGTGATCTTATTGAGATGTGTAGAATCATGACACAAAAGTGGGTGGTATCGTAAATGGTGAAGATGGTTGTCAAAAATTGCAGCAGGATCTTGATTGGCTGGGCAGGTGGGCTGCGGAATGGCTGATGGAATTTAACACTGAGAAATGTGAGGTGTTGCATTTTGGGAGCACTAACATGGGCAGGACCTACACAGTGAATGGTAGGGCTCTGGGGAGTGTTGTAGAACAGAGCGATCTCGATGTACTTGTACATAGTTCGTTGAAAGTGGCATCGCGGGTAGATAGGGTGCTCAAAAAGGCTTTTGGCATATTGGCCATCAGTCAGAATATTGCGTATAGAAGTTGGGAGGTCATGTTGCAGTCGTATAAGATGTTGGTGAGGACACATTTAGCGTACTGTCTTCACACCATGTCATAAGAAAGATATTGTCAAGCTGGAATGGATGCAGAGAAGATTTATGAGGATGTTGCCAGGACTTGAGGGCCTGGGTTATAGGGAGAGGTTGAGCAGGTTGAGCAGGTTTACAGGGAGAGGTTGAGGAGGTTGAGAGGGAACTTTATTCCTTGAAGCGCAGGAAGATGAAGGGTGATCATGCAGAGGTGTACAACATCATGAGGAATAGATTGGGTAAACACACAGAGTCTCTTACCCAGAGTAGGGGAATCGAAAACCAGAGGATGTAGGTTTAAGGTGAGAGGGGATAGAGTTAATGGGAACTTAAGGGGTGACTTTTTTACATAAAGGGTAGAAGGTGTATGGAATACTTTGCCAGATGAGGTAGTTGAAGCAGGTACTATCGTAATGTTTAAGAAGCATTTAGACAGGTACATGGATAGGATAGGTTTAGAGGGTTATGGGCCAAAGGCAGGCAGGTAAGACTAGTGTAGATGGGACATGTACCAAAATGTATAAAAATGGCCTTTATTAAAATCTGACAATGTCCACTTTAACCACATGTGATTTTTTTCTATTACAAATCTCAAATTATGGAGTACAGAGGCAAATAATTAAAATTATTTCTTAATCTTAGTCTGAAGAAGGATTTCGGCCCGAAACGTTGCCTATTTCCTTCGCTCCATAGATGCTGCTGCACCCGCTGAGTTTCTCCAGCTTTTTTGTGAACCTCCAAATAATTAAAAGATGGGTCCTTGTCCCAAACATTATGGAGGGTACTGTAGTTGAGGCAGGTACAATAACAACATTTTAAAGCCATTTGAACAGGTAGGTGGATAGGAAAGGTTTAGAGGGATATGGGGCAAGCATGGACACTTCAGACTAGCTTCGTTAAGGCATCTTGGTGGGCATGAACAAGTTTGTTCCGAAGGGCCTGTCTGTACTGTATGACTCCATACATCTAGTTGCCAGACAACAAATATTGGAATGAGGCAGGGAGACTATTATAAAATATTTGAATAATTTTCCTTATGTCTCTAATAAGATTGTGAAGTAAAATTCAGAATTTAAGATTATTCCATTAAATGTTTTTAAATTGAATTTGTTTTTGTCTATGGACCAAACTCTCATTCTGAAACTCAGTTTCACTGGCTGCAAATTTTGTCTCTTAGTCCAAATCTTATGGTTTAATTCAAAGAAATATTCTGTCTAACAGCCTTGTACATTTCTATATGTTTCATTTTTCTGGCATTTGCTTCACAACCTGAAAAGCCCAAGTATTTCCAGCCTTACCTCTTAATTCTCGACACGGGAGATTAATTAACCTGGTGATCTCTTCTCCACATTGCTCTTAGACATTTCTGTGCCTTTGTTCAGGCTTGGATGGTATGAACTGGATGCATTGCTCAAGGTATGATTTGAGAGAGCATTTTGATTATAGCCTCCTCTGAATTGCATTCATTGTTTTAGCAAAGCTGTTCAACATCCTATTAAACTGCTAATTTGGCATTTAGATAATGTATGAGACTTGCTTTGGGAGCTCCAATGTCGCAGAAGGTTCGACCAGCCCCGACCCAGGATTCGATCGTCCAGCGCGGGGGCGCTGACATCCCCCCCCAATCCAAGAGCTGATCACGTTGACGCAGAGGGCCCAAAACGCCACTGGCTACGGGAGTCAAGATCATCCCGTCAACGGAGGGATCGAGGCCCCCGACCATGGGAGAGCAAAGGGAAGAGTCTGAACTTTTTTCACCTTCCATCATAATGGAGGAGTCAATGTGATGGATGTTTATGTTAAATTGTGTTTTGTGTGTTCCATTGCTTTTTATTTGTATGACTGACTTGGCAAATTAAATTCCTCGTATGTTGCAAAACATAGTTGGCTAATAAAGTATTACTGTGATTGTGATTGTGATAATCTTGGGAGGAAATAGGTACTTACATGTCCTTAGTTTCCAAAATTCTGCAATTGGCAAGATTTCTCGTGCTAATTTACTATCTGCTGCACGACCGTCAATCAGTCTGAAGCAGGGTCCCTACCCGAAACGTCGCCTATCCATGTTCTCCAGAGTTGCTACCTGACCTGCTGAGTTACTCCAGCACTTTGTGTTCTCCACAAGATTCCAGCATCTGCAGTTCCTTGTATCACCAATAGAATTTGATTGCTGACATTAGTCATTCCCATACAAATACGAACTTGGTGGACAATCTTGACTTGTTGTTCATCGAAGCAACTCCCAAGTTGAATGTAGAAACAAGGAACTGCAGATGCAGATCTGAAGAAGGATCCTGACCCGAAACATCAACTATTCATGTTCTCCAGGGATGCTGCCTGACCTGCTGAGCTATTCTAGCACTTTTTGACCCAAGGTTAATGTTCTTGTCCAAGTGCCATAGAGTTGTGGTGCCATACAGCAGAGAAACAAACCGTTGGGTTCATCATGTCAATGAGCACAGCCTTCCACCTTTGGCGATTCAGGTCTCTCCTTCATGTTTTACAGGATGAGAGTATCTGCCTCCATCAACCACACAGGCAGTGGCTTTGCAAGTTTTAACTACCCACTGGGTGATAAAGCTTCAGATCAGATCACCTCTAACCCTCTTAGCCCTCACCCTAAACCTGTGCGGTCTATACTTAATATGTAGGGAAGAACTACAGATGCTGGTTTACACTGAAGATGGACACAAAATGCTGGAGTAACGCAGCGGGACAGGCAGCATAGAAATATAGAAACATAGAAAATAGGTGCAGGAGTAGGCCATTCGGCCCTTCGAGCCTGCACCGCCATTCAATATGATCATGGCTGATCATCCAACTCAGTATCCTGTAACTGCCTTCTCTCCATATCATCTGATCCCTTTAGCCACAAGGGCCACATCTAACTCCCTCTTAAATATAGCCAATGAACTGGCTATCAATCAACTACATTCTGTGGCAGAGAATTCCAGAGATTCACCACTCTCTGTGTGAAAAATGTTTTTCTCATCTCGGTCCTAAAAGATTTCCCCCTTATCCTTAAACTGTGACCCCTTGTTCTGGACTTCCCCAACATCGGGAACAATCTTCCTGCATCTAGCCTGTCCAACCCCTTAAGAATTTTGTAAGTTTCTATAAGATCCCCCCTCAATCTTCTAAATTCTAGCGAGCATCTCAGGAGAAAAGTAATAGATGACGTATCAAGTCGAGACCTTTCTTCAGAGTCTGAGGTTACCTGAAGTTCAGAGTCTGAAGATGGGTCTCAACCCAACACATCACCTATTACTTTTCTCCAGAGAAGCTGCTGCCTGACTTACTGAGTTACTCCAGCATTTTGTGTCTAACTTCGAGCCATAAAATACCTTTGCCATGATCAAAAGTCTCTTACGATGTATGTCTCCAAGATTCCGTTCAGCTTCACCCTTAGCTGGTTCTACATCATGTATGGTGTGTGCATGCTGCCTAGATTGAATGAAAGAAGATTCATTTTGCTAGACAGAATTCTTCAAATTACTGGAGATGAGTGCGAATGAATTGTACTTCAGCACTACAGTAAAAATAATCAGCACTTCGCCCAATTCACTCAACATTCATAGCTTGTAGCATTGCAGAGCTGTGTGCAAATCTGCAAACATAAACTAAAATCTGATCAGGCAGTTGTTTGGTTATTCGATCATGCAAGTATTTGTTGGGCCCTTACAGAAACGGAGTGACTGGTCAAATTGCCCTTCTGCTTGTAATCCCAGTTCCATTAAAACTGTTATCTGAGGTACATCAACCCTAATAGATTTAAAGACTAGCCTAGAGATGTAATTCTGCAAATGTTACCCAATCGTGCTGTTCATATCCAGATTTAGTTTATTTTATTTTTGAGATACAGCGCAGAAACAGGCCAATCGGCCCACCGAGTCCGTGCCGACCAGCGATCCCCGCACACTAGCACTATCCTACTCACACACTAGGGACAATTTTGGCAATTTTACCAAAACCAATTAACCTACAAACCCCCATGCCTTTGGAATGTGGAGGAAACCGGAGCACCCGGACAAAACTGGGACGACAGATGGCACAATGGGCTAAGTGTTCGGCTGGCAACCGGAAGGTAGCCGGTTCGAATCCCGCTTGGAGTGCATACTGTCGTTGTGTCCTTGGGCAAGACACATCACCCACCTTTGCCTGTGTGTGAATGTGTGTGAGTGATTGGTGGTGGTCGGAGGGGCCGTAGGCGCAGATTGGCAGCCACGCTTCCGTCAGTCTGCCCCAGGGCAGCTGTGGCTACAGAAGTAGCTTACCACCACCGAGTGTGACTGAGGAATGAATGAATAATGCGATGTAAAGCGCCTTGAGTATTAGAAAGGCGCTATATAAATCCCATCCATCATTATTAAAACCCATGCAGGTCACAGGGAGAACATACAAACTCCGTAAAGACAACATCCGTAGTCAGGATCGAACCCGGGTCTTAGGCGCTGTAAGGCAGCAACTCTACCGCTGCGCCACCGTGCCAGTGTTTCCATACGCAGCTTTATTTGTCGAATCCTTCCACGGATATGTATATCTGTGATCTGTACACATTGCCATGCAGTGGAGATTTATCAATAAGTTGTAAGTGGGTGGCCTGATGAAGTAGATGTATATACAATTTTGCAGTTTAAGAGAATATAGGTATATTTTATTCAGTTTTCATTCTTAAGTTTGGTACTTCAAAAAAAATCTATTGTCCCAAAAGGGGCTAAAGCAGAATTTTGAACACAATGTAAAATTTATATAGGAGTATGGTTGTCTAGTTCTTAACAATTATTTTTCGGAGTTAAATTAATGACATAGTAACACAAATAAGTCCGTAATGAAGTACACAAATACCGAGTAATTAAGAAATGAATTTAAGACAGACTTTCAATAATGATGAATTAGTTGGACAAGAGCTCCTATTGTCCGTTGCTAATTAGTTCAGCGCAGGTGCAATCAGATACACTTTCTTTCAAATTTGCAAGCAATAATCTTAACCCCACTTTCTTTTAGGCCTTGGTAAAGCTTGTCTCTCATTTATCATCTTCACTTCCGTTGACACTCTTAAGTAATGTTTTAGCCCTGCAGTAATTTGTTATTTTAGATTGTCCCTCCTAGAACCTCTCTACCAGGCTGAAGTTAACTCCGTCCTCGAACGAATCCTTTCTGCTGATATTAGTTATTGGATAAGACCACCCAGCAGAGATCCATTCACAGCGCCTCATTATGATCAGAAGTCACACCTTTCCTTCAGGTATGCTGTTGATTCCCCGTCAACATGCTACTAAAACTTGCTGTGAAAATCTTAATCGTAAGGCAGAAAAAATCATTCTCACAAAGCAATTCAATATATATTCCTGGGCAGATAAAAGTGCTGGAGAAACTCAGTGGGTGTGGCAGCATCTATGTAGTGAAGGAAATAGGCAACGATTCGGGCCAAAACCCTTCTTCAGGCAGATGTGGGGGGGGGGGGAAGAAGAAAGGAAGAGGAGGAGCCAGAGGGCTGAGAAGGGGAGGAGACAGTAAGGGCTACCTGAAATTAGAGAAGTCAATGTTCATGCCGCTGGGGTATAAACTGCCCAAGTGAAATATGAGGTGCTGCCCCTCCAAATCCGGTGGTCCTCACTCTGGCCATGGAGGAGGCCCAGGACAGAAAGTTCGGATTCGGAATGGGAGGGGGAGTTGAAGTGCTGAGCCACCAGGAGATCAGGTTGGTTATTGCGGACCGAGTGAAGAGATCGCCAAGCCTAGGCTTGGTCTCACCGATGTAGATCAGCTGACATCGAGAGCAGCGGATGCAATAGATGAGGTTGGAGGAGGTGCAGGTGAACCTCTGCCGCACCTGGAACAGGGTCCTTGAATGGAGTCTAGGGGGGAAGGTAAAGCGACAAGTGTATCATTTCTTGCGGTTGCAAGGGAAAGTGCGGGTGGGAAGGGACAAATTGACCAGAGAGTTACGGTGGGAGCAGTCTTTGCGGCAAGCAGACAGGGGAGGAGATGGGAAGATGTGGCCAGTGGTGGGGTCACGTTGGAGGTGAACATGACGGAGGATTATTTGTTGTATGTGACGGCTAGTAGGGTGGAAGGTGAGGACTAGGGGGACTCTGCCCTTGTTGCGAGTCGGGGGGATGGGGAGAGAGAGCAGTGTTACAGGGTATAGAAGAGACCCTAGTGAGAGCCTCATCTATAGTAGGGGAGGGGTACCCCCGTTCACTGAAGAATGAGGACATCTCTAATGCCCTGGTGTGGAACACCTCATCCTGGGAACAGATGCGGCGTAGACTTGGGAGTAGGGGATGGAGTCCTTACAGGAAGCAGGGTGGGAAGAAATGTAGTCTAGATGGCCATGGGAATCAGTAGGTTTATAGTGGATGTCGGTTAGAAGTCTATCACCTGCGATGGAGATAGTGAGGTCTAGAAATGGTAGGGAAGTGTCAGAAATGGTCCAGGTGTATTTGAGTGCCGGATGGAAGATAGTGGTGAAATGGATGAAGTCAGTGAGTTGTGTGTGGGTGCAGGAGGTAGCACCAATGCAGTCGTCGATGTGGCGGAGGTAGAGACCGGGGATGGGGCCCTGGTACGCCTCGAACAAGGATTGTTCGACGTACCCGACAACGAGGCAGGCATAGCTAGGCCCCATGCGCGTACCCATAGCTACGCCTTGTATTTGGAGGAAATGGGAGGAGTCAAACGAAACGTTATCAAGGGTAAGGACCAGCTCCGCTATGCGGAGGAGAGTATCTGTATACGGGGATCGGTTGCTAGGCAGAGGCGAGTATCTGTAGACGGAGATTGGTCGCTAGGCGGATATATATTCCTGGGCATCCTCCATTGCCAGATTGAGGGCACATTGAAACTGAAGGAACAACACCTTATATTCCGCTTGGGTGACCTGGTGGTCTGAAAGAGGGTCCCGATTCAAAATGGCACCAACCCATGTTCTTCAGAGATGTTGCCTGACCCAATGAGTTACCCCAGCACTTTGTTTCCTTCGAAGGGAAAGCTTAAGATGTCCGACTGGGGCAAGAGTTCAGTAAAGGCCAAACTTAGGTGATTGATTATTGGGTTGTAGAATAAATACACACCTGGTGTGGGTGTAGAATAATGCAGGTTCACCAATTGTGACCTAAAATGGTTTAAAATCAGTCAGAAGTGAAATGAGGAAGAGCGAGAGAAGTAGTATTGATCCCGCAGTGAGAATGATGCAGATAGATACGCAGTGGATGAATAGTGAACATGTGCTGTCAGAAGGGCAGCAGCCAATGCAATCTCCTTTCAAAGTACAAACCTAAGAGGGGGGGGGGGCTTTTAAAAAACATTGGAAAATAGTAAAATACCAAATAGTTCCTGTGAGAGAAAAAACACATGAAATAGCCTTAAACTAAACAATTATATCTTTTAAGTGGGGGTCCTGCAGATAAAAGTCTGAGTAAAAATCAAAGACCGGCTAACAGGATTCAAAATGAAGTATTCTGACTGAATCCTAATATTTATCATAGTCATACAGCCCCATTCGGTCCAATTCATCCATGCCAGCCAAGATGCCACATCTAAGCAAGTCCCAGGCCTGCATTTGGTCCATATACCTCTGAACCTTTCCTATCTATATATCTGCCCAAATATCTTTTAAATGTTGGGCAGATATATAGAATGGAGAAACAGAAAGGGATATAGTCATGGATGTGTTGACATTCCTTCAGATGTTAAATACCATGAGATTATAGTAGATTAACAACAGGAAAGTATTTTCCATTTTTTCAAAACAGATGACAATTGCAAATATATTAGGCTTACATCAACCCATGAAAAGTAATGGAATCAATTAGCAAGAGTAAATACAGGGATTATCTGTATGATTATAAACTAATAAGCTGCAGTCAGTTTGCTTTTAGAAAGGCAACATCCTGCCTGAACTACTCTCATCCCTTTAATGAGTTTCTGGTTTATAAGTGGGCCGAGGAAGCTGTACAGCGTGCTGAGTTATGAATTTCACACTACATTTGTTGTAGTAAGAATTACGTGTTAGAGTTGGCTCTGATCTGTTTTGTACCCTTTCATACTTCTAGTTTCCCTCTCCCCGACTCTCAGTCTGAAGAATGGTCTCGACCCGAAACGTCACATTCTTTTTCTCCAGAAATGCTGCCTGATCCGCTGAGTTACTCCAGCACTCTGTGAAACGTCACCTATCCATGTTCTCCAGAAATGCTGCCTGACCCGCTGAGTTACTCCAGCACTCTGTGAAACGTCACCTATCCATGTTCTCCAGAGATGCTGCCTGACCCACTGAGTTACTCCAGCACTCTGTGAAACGTCACCTATCCATGTTCTCCAGAGATGCTGCCTGACCCGCTGAGTTACTCCAGCACTCTGTGAAATGTCACCTATCCATGTTCTCCAGAGATGCAGCCAGACTCGCTGAGTTACTCCAGCACTCTGTGAAACGTCACCTATCCACGTTCTCCAGAGATGCTGCCTGACCCGCTGAGTTACTCCAGCACTCTGTGAAATGTCACCTATCCATGTTCTCCAGAGATGCTGCCAGACTCGCTGAGTTACTCCAGCATTTTGTGTCTATTGTTGGTCTTTTTCATCCTTTGTTGCCACATGGGGTGTTTCAGAGATAACTGTTAAAACACTTTTATTTTAAAGACAGAGACACAGTGCTGGGGTAACTCAGTGGGTCAAGCAGCATCTCTGGAGAACATGGATGTGACGTTTCGGGTCGGGACCCTTCTTCAGTCTGAGGAAGGGTTCCGACCTGAAACACCACTTATCCCTTTACTCCAACAATGCTGCCTGATCCGCTGAGTTACTCCACAACTTTATGTCTATCGTTGGTTATAAACCAGCATCTGCAGTTCTCTATTTCTACACTTACTTTAAGTTGGATTTGAAATCTAAAAACAAACCCATCTTATCTTGCAGGCAATAATAAGTAAACAAATAAATACATGTCAGATGTGAGGAAGGAGATCGAGAATGGGATTTATAAAATGTGAAATTGTCATGAATTGGCGAAGAGGAGGAGAGGTAAGTGGGATTCCCGCAAACGGTGCCACATGGCTAAGAGTGAAATTAGGAATGATCTGGTAGACTCAAACTCATTCAATCATGCTGAGAGGCAATTAAAGAAAAAGAATAGCAAATTAAGATTGTTCTCGCTAAACCTTTCCTCGCTTAAAAGAGTAATAGTGGCAAAGATGCTGGATTCGTTTAATAGTCAGATTAATTCTGTGGATGAGGTGGGAGCTGTAAAGCCTGCCTAGATGGATGAGCTCCAATGGGTTGAATGGGTTCTTCATCTATATCTATCTTGTTATCGCCATGTCCTTAATCAGTTGTGATAGAGCTAATTATTCAGATGTCTTTCTAGACAGCTCACGTAGCTCATCTCAATATCTTCTAGGGATGGTGTGGCAATTACTGTTGGCATTTCAACTTACTATATTTATTTAGTTTTACTGACACCAAATACCTTCTTTAAGTAATTTGCAATTAGTAATTTCTCCAAATATATTCTTCACAACAGTATAAAGCTTTCTAGAAAACTGCTGCTGTTAAGATGGAACAACATATTGCAATATTTGATATTATTCTTTATTTGTTTTAGAATCCGTTGTTACATTTTTATTATTTTGGTCTATAATCGAAGAAGATTTTGTTTGCAGAGAATATAATTTTTTTTAAATCAACCATTTTCTTTCTATTCCTTTCTGATTAAGTAAATAAAGTACATGCAGTGGGTAAGTCTTATTTTTTTTGCCAGTATCTTTGTAAAACAAAATAAAACTCTAACATGCAATATCTTGGTTTTATTCCAGGTAGTAATATTCTTAGGGAATATGCAGTTTAACAAAAGATTCATCACGATGGTGATGTTTCAGTAACGAAGACTGTGAGAATATGGACTTATCAAGAGCACAAACAATGTTAGTTAGTTATTTTTTGTCATGTGTACAGAGATACAGTGACACGCTTGTTCTGCATGCTATCCAGTCAAATACCATACATGAGTACCATAGATCCTCTTCTGGAACAGTACATTCACCCTGTGACCACGTGGGTTTTCTCCAAGTCATCCGGTTTCCTCCCACACTCCAAAGACATACAGGTTTGTGGATAAAATTGTCCCTAGTGAGTACATGGCCATCCAAAGAGGGGGTGTGATGGGTGCAGTCGCACCCCCCTTTTCCCCCAAAATATCCAGAGTAAAAAAAATTGGGGCACAATATTTTTTAATTCTACACCAGGACAGGGGAAGCCTTGCCTTTGGGCTCCTTGGCACTCTTGCAACCATACAGCCACTGGATGACTCTGGCGTTGCGCTCGATGACCGAGAGGGCAGAGGTTGTTCTTCCCCCGGAGCGGCTTGTTGCTGCGATCGCTACTGCTGAGCCGGGACGCTCACTCTCCAAGTCTGGGCAGCTCACGCTGCGAAACTTGAGGGCAAGGCTTGAGGGGGGGGGGGGGGAGGAGAGGGGTAGAGGAGGGGGGAGAGGAGGGAGGGGGGGAGCAGTGGGGAGCGGGTAGCGGGCATCAAACAAAGGAGGAGGGAGGGGTTGGGGGGGGGTCGACACTCGCAGCGCGTGCAAGACTTCAAAGCTTGGCAGATTTTTGAAGATTTTCATTAATAACTCGAGAAACAAAGCATGAAATGTTCAGATAAGGCTATTTTGGACTACAGGGGGAAAATCTCTACCGGAATATGTCAAAATTTTACCGCTTCGTTTAGCGCATTATTTTTTCGAGAAGATGTGATTATACACAAACAAACACACACACACACACGAACAAACACACACACATCCAAGATCAGACCTTTAATAGTTACTAGACCAAATGGGACCCGTTGGGTCCAGTCCCCTCAACGCGCGGTTACGGAGGGGGGAGGGGTGGCCTGGAGCGTCACATACACATACTAACCACCGCCCACACACACACACACACATTAACCGCCCCTCTTGATATAGTAATATTATTCATTCGCTCCTTTTACCCCATCATAGAAACATAGAAAATAGGTGCAGGAGTAGGCCATTCGGCCCTTCGAGCCTGCACCGCCATTCATATGATCATGGCTGAACATCCAACTCAGTATCCTGTACCTGCCTTCTCTCCATACCCCCTGATCCCTTTAGCCACAAGGGCCACATCTAACTCCCTCTTAAATATAGCCAATGAACTGGCCTCAACTACCTTCTGAGTTCCAGAGATTCACCACTCTCAGTGTGAAAAATGTTTTTCTCATCTCAGTCCTAAAGGATTTCCCCTTTATCCTTAAACTGTGACCCCCTTGTCCTGGACTTCCCCAACATCGGGAACAATCTTCCAGCATCTAGCCTGTCCAACCCCTTAAGAATTTTGTATGTTTCTATAAGATCCCCCCTCAATCTTCTAAATTCTAGTGCGTACAAGCCAAGTCTATCCAGTCTTTCGTCATATGAAAGTCCTGACATCACAGGAATCAGTCTGGTGAACCTTCTCTGTACTCCCTCTATGGCAAGAATGTATTTCCTCAGATTGGAGACCAAAACTGTACGTAATACTCCAGGTGTGGTCTCACCAAGACCTGACCTGAAAGATTGCCTATCCATTCCATCTACAGATGCTGCCTGACCAACTGAGTTACTCCAGAGTTTTAGTCCATTGTATATTGCAGGTTAGGCTTTTATCTTACAATTGGAGACTGCTTTTAGTTTTGTTGAGAGAAGTAGATTGGAAACAGCCCTTCGGCCTATCAAATCCACGCTGACCAACGACCTTCTGTTCACACGAGTTCCATTCACGACTGTTCCTTACACACTAGGGGTAATTTATAGAGGCCAATTAACCTACAAAACGCACATCTTTGGGATATGGGAGGAAACCCACACGTTCACAGGGAGAACGTGCAAACTCCACACACAGACAGCACCGAGTTCAGGATCAAAGCCACGTCTCTGGTGCTGTGAGGCAGCAGCTCTACCCGCTGCACCACTTGGAGATTATTATCCATGCCATACCGGAGGTTTTTTTGAATCCTGAAAATCTCAGGCCAAATTGAATGTACCTTTCTATAGACTGTCAGAAGAGAACTTTGTGAATCAATCCATTTCTGAATCTCAGAGACAGTTTGATGAAAGACCAGTCATATGGCAGGCACTCAGTTTACACCAGCTGCAAGTTAAAAAATCTCACGGAATCGTTTACGATATCTGAGACCCAGTTACTGCTTGCGATTCTTTTTATCTTCTGAGATAATTTATGCTGACAATGTCTTCACCTTAATCAGAGGTTATTGGAATAAAAATGAACTGCAGATGCTGGTTTATACCATAGATAGACACAAAATGTTGGAGTACCTCAGCGGGTCAGGCAACATCTATGGCGAAAATGGATACGTGACATTAGATTTGTTATTACCACATGTACTGAGGTACAGTGAAAATCATGCCAACCAAACAGATTAGATATTATATATAAATACAATCAAGTCACACTCAAGTACAATAGATGGATCAAAGGGGAAAATACAGAATATGTTTTCAGTAATGTAGCTCTTAAGTTGCAGAGACAAACTCCAATGTCCTCAATGGGGTAGAAGTGAATCGGACAGTAGCCTGGCTTGTGGAAAGATCATTCAAGAGGCTGTTCCTGAGTCTGGCAGTGTGCGCTTTCCAGCTTCTGTATCCTCTCACATCTTGGATGTGTGTAGAGAGAAGAAAGGTGGCACAATGGAGCAGTGGTAGAGTTGCTGCCTCACAGCACCAGTGACCCGGGCTCGATCCTGACTACTGGTGCTGCCCATAGGGAGTTTGTACGTTTTCTCTGGTGCTCCGGTTTCCTCTCACACTCCAAAGACGTGCAGGTTTGCCGGTTAATTGGCTTCAGTGAAAATTGTAAATTGTCCCGAGTGTGTAGGATAGTGCGAGTGTAGGGGGTGATCGCTGGTTGGTGCAGTCTCGGTGGGACGGAGGGCCTGTTTCAACGCTGTATCTCTAAAGTCCAAAGTCTAAAAGGAATGACCGGGGTGGAACAAGCCTTCGATTCTGTCAAACGCACTGTATCATTTTCTTGAGACTTGAGTCTTCTGTTTCATTATTTATGTTACAAGTCCTAATCTCGTCCTATTTTCAGAGGTCAAACTTGACCTCACTATTCTGCCCAGCTCATTTAATTCTGATACAAGATCTAGTATTACACGACCATTGTAATCTGTTCATAATGCAGGCAAATAACCATTTCCTTCCTTTCATTAGATTAAACAAGACCCATTAGCTGTTTCCCGCAGCACATCATTGATGCTGAATGGAGAATATCTCAGTGAGCTAACAGCTAAAGAACTTTAACACTGAATGAATACCAATACGTGGCTTTCTTTTTATGATATCTGGTCTCACTAAATTTATAAAGACGATGAAATTATTTTAAAACACCGTAAGGAAGATGAAAGATAACAAATTGCCAAGAACAAAATGTCACCTTCATTGAAAAATATTAAGAGTTTGCTCTTTTATATCTATATATATATAAAATATACCGAATACAGCAAGAAGATGCAGTATTTCACATATCAAATAATATTTAAAGATATATTTTAAATAATATCAAAGGGATAGTCTTATACACCACATGGCATGGGGGGAATGCAGTGATATGTTCAAATAGAGAAGAGATAGTCTCAGCTAGGCTGTTGACCCAAAAGTCACCAATCCATAGTCTCTAGAGGTGCTGCCTGACCTGATGAGTTACTCCAGCATTTTGTGTCCTCATGCGTATTAACGTGGTGGAAGATTGCAACCTTCACCCTGTTTCGACTAATGCAATCAACTCGATGTGCACAAACGGAAGATCAAACAGAACAAGTTGTCCAACAACTTTAGGCTGTGCACGCCACACGAAAGAAGAAGTAGTAGATGTGTATTAACCAGCATCTGCAATTCCTTGTTTCTGCATCTCGGCATCATGTTTGGCACAGACACAGTGGGCCGACGGGCTTGTTCTTCTGCTGTCCTCCTCCTCTGTGTTCTGTGTTCAAAGAGGCAGCCAATATCATCACTCATCATGCATAAAGGGCCTGTCCCACTGTGGCGACCTAACTAGAAGAGTTTAGGAGAGTTTGAAAAAGTGTCGTGTTGAAGACCTCCTTCGACCTCCTTCGACTATGTAGAAGACTAGCTTCGACTAGCTTCGGGAAAATTGGACACCGAATAGTGGAGAGTGAAGACGACCTCCTTCAATCTCCTTCCACCTCCCTTCGACTATGTTGAAGACTATCTACGACTACCTTTGATTACCTTCGACTACCTACGAATAACATGCCAACCTACTACGACCTACTTCAACTAAACCTACGAGTAAAAAAAAGATCTATTTTTTCGATGGCGACCTTTTTTTACTCGCGGGCATTTTTCAGCATGTTGTAAAAATACGCCGCGACCTAGCTGAGGCCTCGAGTTCGCGGGGACCACTCTCGAACATGAAGTAGAGTAACAAAGACCTCCTAGGACCTCGTGTCGACCATGCTGCGAGTATGATTCAAGGGCAAACTCTTCTGAACTCGTGGATTAGGTCGCCGCAGTGGGTCAGCCCCTTTAGGGTTAGGGAAGAAGGTACAGGAGCCTAAAAACAATGACCTCCAGGTTAGAAGCACAGCTTCTTTCCAGCAACCATCAGGCTCATGAACACTGTACAACACTAACCTCAGCAACTGTAAACTATAGATTGTTGGTACACAAAATTGCTGGAGAAACTCAGCGGGTGCAGCAGCATCTATGGAGCGAAGGAATGGAGCTATAGATTGTTGTTGGTTGCACTAAGGACTTCGGGCTTTTTTGCACTAGTATTGAGATTATTAATCTATTGAGTTTTTGTTTATTATATATTATCTGTTTATAGCATTTACTGGCCTGCTATGTTACTGCTAGTAAGAATGTCATTGTTCTGTTGTTGGTACATGTGACAATTACATACTATTGATTCTTGATGTTAGACTTAATGAAGACGTAAGAAATAGAATGTGGGGCAGAATGTTGAGTTCCCCCACACGTTTCACATTCATTGCGATCAATACTGATCGTCTATGTCCTAACCCCTTGTCGTAGTGGACTCATATCTCTTGACTCCCTTAATATCCAAGCTTCCACACATCTTTACACTATATACAACGAGTATTCCGTGAGTATTAATTCCTAGGAGCATTAAACAGTGGACAAGGTTGTTTAGTTCAGTTTAGTTTAGAGATACAGCGTGGAAACAGGCCCTTCGGCCCACCAAGTCTGCGTCGACCAGCGATCCCCGCACATTAACACGATCCTACACACACTAATAACAATTTACACTTACACCAAGCCAATTGACCAACCAACCTGTACGACTTTGGAGTGTGGGAGGAAACCGAAGATCTCGGAGAAAACCCACGCGGTCACGGGGAGAACGAACAAACTCCGTACAGGCAGCACCCGTAGTCAGGATCGAACCCGAGTCTCCGGCGCTGCGAGCACTGTAAGGCAGCAACTCTACCGCTGCGACACTTTGCCGGTTGTATATTGTGGATTTACTCAAGATTAGACACAACCTGTCCATTCTCTCCACAGATGCTGCCTGACCTGCTGAGTTACTCCAGCACTTTGCATTTTACTCAAGATTCCAGCAACTGCAGTTCCTCATGTCTCCATGACATCCAGTTAGAGCTATTGGGCAGGTCAAACCTCTCACATGCTGGGCTGTAGATTCCCATAACATGGGTTCAGAGACGGCTAGAGATTACCAGCTAGACACAGGGAAATAAAAACTCAAGGATGTTGAAAAAATGCAATGCAAATTTTGGGTGTCCTTCTGTGAATTAGCTCTGTCATTGAGTCATACAACATGGAAACAGGCCCTTCGGCCCAATTTGCTCTCACTGACCAACATGTCCCATCAAGACAAGTTCCATCTGCCTGCATTTGACCCATATCTGACGAAACCTATTCTATCCATGTACCTGTCTAAATGTTTCTTAAATGTAAAATGTTTCTAAATGTTTTTTTAAATGTTTCTTGATTAGTACAGGTGTCAGAGGTTATTGGGCAGGAGAATGGGGTTAGGAGGGAGAGATAGATCAGCCATGATTGAATGGCGGAGTAGACTTGATGGGCCGAATGGCCTAATTCTACTCCTATTCCTTATGAGCTTAAATGTTGCGATAGTCCCTGTTAAAACATTGCAGTAGTGCCTGCTATCACCAGACATAATCAGTGAAACAATGCAGGGAAGGCAGGGGGATGCAAGTCAATAAAGACACAAATTTAATTCAGTTTGATGAGTGAGAAGTGAAAGATGTAATAAACCTGCCTCACTCCTTATGCACACGGCAGTCTTGTGTAAAAATTAATTATGGAAATTACTGCTTTCACCGATCATTATTGCAAAGGCAGGGACAGATAATGTGTTTGCTTAAGTTATCTACTCGAAAGCATTCTCCCCCTCAGATATCCGAATGGCATAATCTTGAAGAAAGGACAAATTTTTAACTCTTCAACAAGAAATATTATTCTCTATCCAGGCACTCTCTGACTTAGGTAAGGGTAAATTTCCACAAACGCCTACGTAAGTCAGATTTTACGTAAGTCAGAATCACCACCCCCATTCCCTGCCCAAAATAACTCACTGGGAGGATTAACTGTTTCAGCGGCGTCTGGCTATGTCCAGGGCACTTTCTGCAGCGCGTGGCCTTCTGGGTAAGCACTGCCGCCATTGCTGGCTTGTTTCCGACGTAAACATCATAAGTTCATCAGCCACAGGAGCAGAATTAGGCCATTCGGCCCATCAAGTCTACTTCGCAATTCAATCATGGCTGATCTATCTTCCCTCTCAGCCCCATTGCCCTTCCTTCTCCCCATTCACCTGCCTTCGCCCCTTTGTCTGTCCATTCCCTCCACAGACCCACCTGACCCGCTGAATTCTTCCAGCACTTTGTTTTGCCCAAGATTCCAGCACCTGCAGGTCTTGCGTCTCCACACTTACAGGTGAATAATTTGCCACTTGCTCTAGATTCTTGTTCCACACTTAGAACACTCTTTTACTGAAACAAGGATTTAGATTTTTTTAAATAGAACAATTTGATATAAATATAATCAGAAATCATTGGACAATTTAATTATGCCGAGAACGATAGTTCTAATTAAAACATAGAAGGGTTGCACAGTGGGCCAGCTAGTAGAGCTGTTGCCACAGGGGCAAGGATCTGGGTTTGATCCTGACCTCAGGTGCTGTCTGTATGGAGTTTCCACGTTTCCCTGTGACTGCGTGGGTTTCCTCCCACATCCCAAAGACGCACGAGTTTGTAGGTTAATTGGCTTCTGTAAATTGCCTCTTGAGGGGATAACTAGGTGGGATAACAGAACTAGTATGAATGGGTGATCGATCGATGGTTGACGTGGACTCGGTGGGCCGATGGACCAGTTTCCGCCGCTGTATCTTTAGCTTAATTTAGATTCGAGATGCGGTGCGGAAGCAGGCCGATCGGCCCCACAATGTCCGTGCCGACCAGCGATCCACGCACACTCGCAGTATTCTACACGCACTAGGGACAATTTACAATTACAATTAACCTACAAGCTCGCGGGGGAAACCAACGTGGTCTCTGGGAGAGCATACAAACTCCGTAACTCTGGCACCAAACGGCAGCAACTCTACCGCTGCACCACCTTGCCCCTCTAAACCAAACAATTGTTTCAAAGTGTTGTACTCCACAACACCATGTGCATGCATTTATTAATGTAAAGAAACAATGGGTGAGAATGTAGGAAGGCTTTCTGTACCTGCAAAGCTTTAAATCATTTTATTTATCAAATAGAATTCATGGACGTATTGATGCTGAATATTACGGCATATGTGTTCACAGTCCTGGAATCTGATGCATCACTTGCTGCACAAGCCAAGGATTGCATCAGACTTTGAAGTAAATTAAAAGTGTTGAATTCTATGTGCAGAGGAATAGATGACGAGAATACCAACAGAGGCTGGATGCCTGCTGAGTGCTGCAGTGATCTCAGCCTTGCGTGCCAAGGAGAAGAGACGGGACTGTTTTTGCATGCATTCAATATAGCTACTGTTTCAGCTTATGAGGTGCCAGAGGTTTTCGGGGCCACTTTTGATCAAGTCACATCAATGATAGACACAAATCCTAAACACAGCTGAACTTATCACAAGTAGTAAACTAGTTTTGGTGGCACAGTGGCGTAGCAGTCGAATTGCTGCTTAACAGTGCCAGAGACTCAGGTTCGATTCTGACTATGGGTGCTGTCTGTATGGAGTTTGTACGTTTCCCCATGACCTGCATGGGTTTTCTCCAGGAGCTCCGGTTTCCTCCCACACTCCAGAGACGTACAGGTTTGTAGGTTAATTGGCTTGGTAAAATTGTAAATTGTTCCTAGTGTGTGTTCGATAGTGTTATTGTATCTCTAAACTAAACTAAAACTAATCTCGTTACTTTAGTTATTTTACCATTATCAACATGCCTTTTGATTTAATTGATTGGAAGATACAGCTTGGAAACAGGCCATTCGGCCCACCGAGTCCCCGCAGTCCATTGATCACTGGTGTGAACCCGTTCACAGTAGATTCTATGTTATCCCACTTTACAAGTAACTCCCTACATACTCAGTGCAATTTACAGAGACAAATAAACCTCTCGACACACACTTGTTTTGGACGTGGGAGGAACCACGCGGTCACAGGGAGAACGTGCAAACTCCACACTGACAGCATCCGAGGTTAGGATCGAACTCTGGCCTCCAACGAGAGAAGGTTTACGAGGATGTTTCCAGGAATCGAAGGCCTGAAATGTAGGAAGAGGTTGGGATGGTGAGGACTTTATTCCCTGGAACACAAGAGGTTGAGGGGTAATCTTAAAGAGGTGTATAAAATCATGAGAGGAATAGATAGGGTGAATGCACAGAGTCTGGGAATCAAGGACCAGGGCGTGTAGGTTTAAGGTGAAAGGGGGAAGATGAAATAGGAAATATTCATCCATTAAACTATTTTTTTTGTTGATTATATTATCTATGTTTACAGACCCGCTATGCTACTGTAAGTAAGAATTTCATTGTTCGGTTTTCAGTACATATGACAATTAATCACTCTTGACTAATGCTGGATAAGCCAGCATTATAACAAAACTGTACTGGTACAGATAGACTTTCAGACCTAATAGCAATGGCAATATAAAATGTATCAATGGATGATAGAGGAGTTAGATCTGTCAGAGTAGAAGATGTTTAGAAAGTCCACTCATGTTGCCTACCTTGTTGAACATATGATCACAGATCCGAGTCTTTACCTTGCACACTGACAACCTAATGTTCAGGACTATTTTATTTGACTATGTGAAACACAATGAAAATATATTTAACCTCTGCTTTTCTCTGCTTTAGAAAAGAGTTTAATAGATAATAATGGCTTTTATACATGCAAATGTAAGAACTTTCAGTTTGATATGTACATTCAATTGTTCATTTCCACACTCCTGAATTTATCTGCCATTAGAATACAATAAAAATGTTAATCTATTTCAAAGTAATAATGGTACAATTCAACAGCCAGATATAGAACTGACAGTCTGATATAGTCTGAAGAAGGGTTTCGACCCGAAACGTTGCCTATTTCCTTCGCTCCATAGATACTGCCTCACCCTCTGAGTTTCTCCAGCATTTTTGTCTACCTACTATAGAACTGACAGGAAGGCTTTAGAGAGAGATGGGCCAAATGCATGCAAATACGACAAGCCTGATTTGACAGGGGGGATCGCTTGGTCGGAACGGACAAGGTGGGCTGAAGGGCCTGTTTCCATGTGGTGCAGCTCTGTAACTCCATGATTATAGAGCCCAGCAGTGAAACTCCACCTCAGGAAAGAGTTCCCAATCACTTGTGGAGGAAAGAACTGCAGATGCTGGTTTATACCAAAGATAGACACAAAGTGCTGGAGTAACGCAGCGGATCAGGCAGCATCTCTGGAGAAAAAGGGTGGGTGACGTTTCGGGTTAGGACCCTTTCTCTTTTCATTTGACTTAGGCTCAGCAGACCAGACCAGACCAGATCACAGCTTGGACAGCTGCATTTGAGAGAAGATGCTGAGCTGCTGATGGGTTTACAAAATAATTTGTTATTTTATCTATCCCAGCTCTGGCAAAGAGTCGTAGATATGAAACATTAACTCTTGAAGAAGTTGGCCCAACCCAAAACTCCGTCTGTCCATTCTATCCACAGGTGCTGCCTGACCTGCTGAGTTCCTTCAGATCTTTACGTTTTGCTCAAGATCCCAGTGTCTCGTGTCTCCATTAATGTTGCCCCTCCTTCCACAGATGCCGCCTAAGTGGTTCCTGCTATTTTTTTCAGTTTCCCATTATGTTTCGAGTTACGTGCTGGACTTCCTGGATATCTTCACTGAAGTGAGACTATTTTTAATGCTCTGTGAGCATGCTTGTAAAATTATAATTTACTATTGCAGATACTGGATATATAACATAGCACATCACAAAAACAGGCTTTTCGGCCCACCATGTCTGTACAGAACATGTTGCCAAGTCAAGCTAATCTTCTCTGCTTACATGTGATTCATATCCTTTCATTCCCTGCATATTCATGTACCCATCCAAAGGTCACTTAAATGCCACTATCATATCTGCCTCAACCACCATCCCCAGCAATGTGTTTCAGGCTCCCTCCGTATAAAAAAATTCTCCCACACATCTCCTTTAAACTTTGTCCCTCTCACCTTAAAGCCATGCCCTCTGGTTTTTGATATTTCCATCTTGGGAAAAAGGATCTGACTGTCCACCATGCCTTGAAATTGACAGAGATGTGTGTTCAGAAATGTTGGTCCAAATTCAGGCCAGCTGGTCTAAGGTTTAAGAAGTGATGATAATCTACCATCAGAAAACATTCATGATCAGTTCAGTTGTAGAAAGCTAAAGTTAACAATCTTTCTTATCGGGAGTTTAACGGCAGGGATGAGGTGTAAAATTGAAGATCCCTTTTTTCTCGTTAAATCTTTGAATTCTTTGTCACGTCCGCAGAAGGGGAATATAAATCTTGCAGTTGGTGTAAATGGGACCTGGGTCCACACAGAGCGACCCTGACCAAAGTTTTAGCACAATTTGATTTTCATTGTTCTCTTGCCAGCAAAAGATGATTTACGATGTTGGCACCAGTTCAGATCGGTTTAAGCAGGAGGAACTCGGAAACCGGGGCTAAAACAGCCCTTTAAATCAATATAAAAAACAGAATGATAAAACTAACTCGACAAGCAGTGCTCTCCCTATCCGAGTGTGGTTTCTCCACCCCCAGGCAATATAAATATACATTCCTCATTTATACCCACTGGTATATAATAACAACCACACTATCAAGTGCATTGCATCTCCCTTATTAGAGCATTTTACATTCTAGTAGTTATTTAGACTTTAGAGATACAGTGCGGATGCAGGCCCTTTGGCCCACCGAGTCTGTACAGACCCGCGATCACCCCGTACACTTGCACTATCCTACACACACTAGGGACAACTTACAATGTTACTGAAGCCAATTAACCTACAAACCTGAATATCTTTGGAGTGTGGGAGGAAACCGGAGCACCCAGAGAAAACCCATGCGGTCACAGGGAGAACATACAAACTCTGTACAGACAGCACCCGTAATCGGGATTACAACCCGGAGCTCTAGCGCTGTATGGCAGCAAATTTACCGCTGCGCCACCATGCCGCCCAATCCTGTTGCCCCTTTCAAGGAAGGGTGTGGAGGCTTTGACGAGGGTGCAGAAAAGATTTGCTAAGATGCTGCCTGGATTAAAGGGTATTAGCTATAAGGAGAGTCTGAACCAACTTAAGATTGCTTTCTCTGAAGCACAGATGTCGAGGGGAGGCCTGATAGGTTTATTAAATTATGAAAGGCATGGATAGGGCAGACAGTCAGAACCTTTCTCACAGGGTGGAATGTCAACTACTGTAAGGCACAGCTCTGAGATGAGAGGGAGTTTGCAGTGCAAGTTTTTTTTTAACACAGAGACCTTCAGCTTTCTGGAACATGGTAGCAGGGGATGGTGGTGGAGGCAGATACGATCGTGGTGTGAAGAGGCTTTTAAATAGGTACATGGTGGAATGGAGGGATATGGGTCCCAGCTGCTATCAGGCAACTGAACCATCTGACCAACAACTAGAGAGTGGTCCTGAGCAACCATCTACCTCATTGGAGACCCCCTGAACTATCTTTTAGCGGGCTTTACTGGACTTTATCTTGCACTAAATGTTATTCCCTAAATCCTGTGGATGGCTCGATTGTAATCATGTACAGTCTTCTTCTGCTGACTGGTTAGCACGCAAAAAAAAGTGGGTCACTGTACCTAGGTACACGTGACAATAAACTAAACTAAACTAAAACGTGCTGGCATAAATGTCTGAAGAAGGGTTTCGGCCCGAAACGTCGCCTATTTCCTTCGCTCCATAGATGCTGCTGCACCCGCTGAGTTTCCCCAGCAATTTTGTGTACCTTCTGGCATAAATGATAGTTTGGCATCGATTTGGCATTGTGTGTGACCACAGGCACCATGGGCCAAGGGGAATGTGCCTGTGCTGTACTCTGCTAGGTCCTGCAGACATTAACCAGCACCCTGGTGTATGTACATTGATGTAGCTCTGCCGGGATGCCATGGGGAAAAGCAAGGAGAGGGACCCGGAGTAGAAGTGTAATATATCTTAGAGGCATATGGAAATAAATTTGTTGTGAAAATCAGGAATCATCGTAAAATAATGGAAAAGGAGCATCGGGAGGATGTTGGGACAGTGCTTCCACAAAGCAGCTGGAACCCGGATATACAGCCTCCAGATACATTTGCTCCAGGGTCCTGTTAGCCTGGCTCAAGAACAGCTTCTCCCCCTCTGTTGGACACAAGGTGCTGGAGTAACTCAGTGGGTCAGGCAGCATCTCTGGAGGAAAAGGATGGGTGATGTTTCAAGTTGGGACTGAGACGCTGCCAGATCCGTCAAATAACTCCAGTACATTGTGTCTACCTTTGGTGTAAACCCTTCTTCAGGCTGATAGTAAGGGGGGGGGGGGGGGGGGGGGTGAAGAGCTGGAGGCGAGTACTATGAATCTTCAGCTGCCCTTGCTCCAAGTTGATATTAAAGTTGATTAAAATTGGACGATTTCTAACCCACTCCATCACCCGGCTATTGAAGTTGACAATGCATCCTTTGAGGCCAAGGTCAAATGGCAGATCATCGGTTCACCACGACAGATATGCACAGGTCCACCACTGATTTTCCAGCACCCTGGGTTCCAGAGCCCTGGGTTCCAGAGGTCACGGCCTTGAGAGAAGAGTCCAACGTTACTGGAACGTTCCGCCTCGGCCGGCGAGATACCGGCCCGTGAAGCCGGTCTCAGAGGTCGGCTATGGGAATGGATCTGCTGGCTCTGGCCGGGCCAGAATTCCATGGCCCGGCCACAAGGGGGAAAGTCGCGGAAGTCCCGATGAGGTAAAGATCCGCCACCTCACCTGACCGAAGGAACCCAATTTCCGAGGGGGTTTCCGGAGGGGGGGGGGGGGGGGGTTTCAATTGCTCTTTTGTAATTTTGTCTCGATTAAAGGAGGCCACCAGTTGTTAGTAGACCTGCATGGACTGTAACTAATGAAAAATAACCTTAAACATCAGAAAAGTCATTTACTACTTCTGTTAAACTAAAGATTAAAGTCCACCAGCATTGATCATAGTATCAATGAAAGGTGATTTAAAAACAAAATAAAAGTCTACATCGGTGAAGTTGGAACAGTGACAGTGAAGATCTACTTATCTGTATTAAATGGAGAGCTGTCATATGGAACCTCTGAGATGGATATCACCATTTTACTGTGGGGGGCACTGACACAAGCAATGGGGTCAGTGGCCTTCCCTCGGGTAAATCACAGTTGCTTATTCTAATTTAATTTGGTCACTTCGACAGTGTACGCAGGGAACGCAAGGTTGGCTTGGAACTGGACCAGCGTGATGCCATCAATTATTTGATGCCCCAATGGAACTCGGTTGCAATGTCCCCATCCTTGCATGCCTTCTGTTGCCAACCAAGTCACCAGATGGCCACATTTTTTACGGCTATTGTCATTAAATTGGGGAGTCAAGCAGAAAGTACAGTTTAGCTCAGCGCAACGGAATAAAACTGGGGCTGCAGAACTGATGAACGAGGCAGGAGAGAGGGGCAAAGTTCACAGATAAATGGGGCGTTTTTTTTAGTCAGAGTGTGGAGGGTGCCCTGAAGGAGTTTAGTTTAGTTTAATTTAAAGGGACAGCATGGAAACAGGCCCTTCTGCCCACCGAGTCTACACGTACCATTCATCGAACATTCATACTAGTTCAATGGTATCGCACTTTCGCATCCTCTCTCTGCGCACATGGGACAATTTACAGAGGCCAATTAAGCTACAAATATGCACGTCTTTCGGATATGGGAGGAAACCGGAGCACCTGGAAGATACCCACGCAGACTATATGTGGACAGCAACTGAGGGCAAGATCAAACCTGAGTTTCTAGCGCTGTGAGAGTAGTTCTAGGGTGGGGTAGAGTGGTGCAGTGGCAGAGTTGCTGCCCAACAGCACCAGAGACCTGGGTTCGATCCTAACCACGAGTGCTGTATGTACGGAGTTTGTACGTTCTTTCTGTGACTGTGAGAGTTCACTCTGGATGCTCCGTTTCCTCCCACACTCCAAAGATGTACCGTTTTGTAGATTAAAAAGCTGGAGAAATTCGGCGGGTGAGGCAGCATCTATGGAGTGAAGGAAATAGGCAACGTTTTGGTTCGAAACCCTTCTTCAGACCCAAAACGTTGCCTATTTCCTTCGCTCCATAGATGCTGCCTCACCCGCCGAGTTTCTCCAGCATTTTTGTCAATCTTCGATTTTCCAGCATCTGCAGTTCCTTCTTAAACAGTTTTGTAGATTAATTGGCTTCGGTAAATTGTAAATTGTCCCTAGTGTGTAGTATAGTGCTGGTGTATGGGGTGATCGCTGGTCGGCAGGGATTCGGTGGGCCAAAGGGCCTGTTTCCACGCCGTATCTCTAAAGTCTAATGCCCCTGTCTCACTCAGGAAACCTGAACGGAAACCTCTGGAGACTTTGCGCCCCACCCAAGGTTTCCGTGCGGTTCCCGGCGGTCCCCGGAGGTTTTTGTCAGTCTCCCTACCTGCTTCCTGCTTCCACTACCTGCAACCTCCGGCAACCACCTGCAACCTCCAGGAACTGCACGGAAACCTTGGGTGGGGCGCAAAGTCTCCAGAGGTTTCCGTTCAGGTTTCCTAAGTGGGACAGGGGCATAAAGGTCTCTACCAACTGATAGGTGAGTGGTGTTTAAGAGATGCATGGATATGCAGGGAATAGAGGGATGTGGATCATGAGCAGGCAGAGGAGATTAGTTTATCTTGGCATCATGGTGTCCAGCAGGGACATTGTGGGCCGAAGGGCCTGCTCCTGCATTGTAGCGATCTGTGAGACAGCGAGAGCTGAACTGGTCTTAGCAATCGGTATTATTCCTGAATGATTTATCGACGGCTACTGGAGGTTTACAAGGATCCTACCGTCTCAACAGCCTCCCTGATCAACAAATGAAAGTGTTTGAGATCACTGATGCAGAAAGTAAACAGTGGCCACTTGTTTTCTCTCACAGAATCCCCGAGGCTGAGACCTGGCAAAGCCGAGCGAATCTCGCATTTTCACAGTTAAACACCAAGCGCCGGGTTTGAGAGACGGGAAAGGAATGGGCGAGCGGGAACCCGAATGAAAAATCAGTCCTGCAAGCTGGCCCGTTCCAACCAAACGCAAGAAGAATCCGTCATAACAATTTATTTGTTGTCATTCGACAGCTGAAGGGGCAACAACACCTTCAGGGTGTTCAAGTGGCCTCTCATTAAAAACATGGCAAGACAATAAAGCATTAAGAGATTTGTTCCTTGTAAATCACCAAATATATCTGTCAAACCGGGGCTGCATTTGGGTCAGGAAATAAAGTAGGAGTGATGTTCACATTGCTCGACTGATGGCTTAACTTTTCACAAAGCATTTGTTACCCGATCCACAAGTATTTCTCATCACTGACAACTTCTTTGTCTTGCCATTTTTCTCTGCAGCTGTCAGTGGTGTGGATCACAGACACTTCCCATTCAGTGTGAATAGATCGCTGGAGTGAAGGCTTGCCACTGAACCATGTTTGGCGTCCTCTCGTTAATGAGCCGATTATTTGTCACTATGATTTCCCACTTCTCTGGTTTGCACCCAGACGGACATTCCAACAGTTGGCACTACCTTGTCCAACAGTTGGGGGGTGTGGAGCAAAAAGCTGCAGCAACCCAGCGGGGGTCAGGCAGCAGCATCTCTGTAGGGGCAAGGGAACAGGTGACGTCTCGGGTCGAGACCCTTCTTCGGATTGAGAGTCAGGAGAGGGGAGAGGGAACCGAGAGATTATGAACCTCTACATGGAACAAATTGATGAGAGGTGTGGAAAAAAAAAAGACAGATCAAAGACGGCAATGATGATCAAGGAAAAGTGGAGCCCACAATGGGCCATTGTTGGCTGTGGGAAAGGTGATAACGAGCAATACAACCAGCGAAACCCAGCAGGACAATCGTGAAACTAGTACGCAACTAGGGTGGGGGAGGGATGGAGAGGGAGAGGGAATGCAAGGGCTATTTGAAGTTAGAAAAATCAATATTCATACCACTGGGTTGTAAGCTGCCCAAAAGTACACAGAAGTGTGCATAGACACAGGGAGGAATAGGCACAGTCTTCACTCCATCTTGCAGAGGTTCCAGACTCCCTTTATTTATTTATTAATATGTTCCCTTCCCTCCCCCTCTCTACCCCTGTACTCCACCTGGATACACACCCATTTCTCCCCATCCATCTAATATTCCTTCCTCTAGCTTCACAATTCACACCTCTTCCATCCTTGTTTCACACCTTTTGGCTTCTCATCTCTCGCCTTTATCCAACCATCTTCCTGTCGAACACCGCCCCCCCCCCACACTGTAATCTACAGGATCTCCTGGTTGCTAAGAATGTGAGCTCCCCTTCCCATTCCCATATTGTCCTTTGTGTCCTGGGCCTCATCAGTTGCCAGATGCAATGACAGAGGCAGAGAAAGAGAGAGAGAAAGACTGCCTGGATCTCCCAGTTACTAAACATTTTAAGTCCCTTCCCCATTCCCATACTGACCTCTCTGTCCTGGGTCACCTCCATTGACAGAGTGAGACCACCCGCAAACTGGAGGAACGTTCAATTTTCCAATTTTAGGCAACCTCTAACAATCCCCCCCACTCTCTTTTTCTCCCATGCTCACCTTTCCTCCCTCCCCAACCCTCCCCTGTGGCTAACCTGGACCCGCACCCGTTTCTCCCCTCCCCCGACAGCCACATTCCTTCCTCTGGCTTCACAATTCGCAAATCTTCAATCTTTTTGTCTCACACCTTCTCTTTTAATCTCTAGCCTTTCTCCCAACCATCTGCTTATCGAAAAAAAGTCCACACCCTGTGTTCACCTATTACCTGCCACACTTTGTCCTGTCTCTCCTCTCGCTCAGCGTTCCTCCACCCTCAGTGAAGCACTGAGTTAGAACTTGCATTAAAAAAAAAAATCAAACATAAGACATAAGAAACACAACTGCAGGTGACATAGCATCCACTGAGAAAGGGAGAGAGGGAGTGAGAGAGGGGGACAAAGAGAGGGAGAAAGAAAAGGAGAGGGAGAGGGAGAGGGAGAGGGAGAGGGAGAGGGAGAGGGAGAGGGAGAGGGAGAGGGAGAGGGAGAGGGAGAGGGAGAGGGAGAGGGAGAGGGAGAGGGAGAGGGAGAGGGAACAAGATGGAGAGAGGGAAAGAGCCTGAGGTAGGGGATAGAGAGGGGGTGAGAGGGTGAGATAGGGGGAGAGAGGAAGAGAGATGGGGAGATATTATTGCTAGCATTTATATCAAGAGGACTGGAATAGAAAAACAGAGATGTGATGCTGAGGTGCTGGCCAGGCTGTATTTTGAGTACTGTGAGCAAATCTGGGCTCCATATCTGAGGAAGGATGTGCTGGCTCTGGAGAGGGTCCAGAGGAGGTTTACAAGAATCATTCCAGGAATGAGTGGGTTAGCATAAAATGAGCGTTTGACAGCACTGGGCCTCTACTCACTGGAGTTTAGAAGTTTGAGGGGAGACCTCATTGAAACTTACAGAATAATGAAAGGCATGGATAGAGTGAATATGGAAAGGATGCTTCCGCTGGTGGGAGAGTCTAGGACCAGAGGTCAGAGCCTCAGAATTAAAGGCCTCTCTTGTAGAAAGGAGGTGAGGAGGAACTTCATTAGTCAGCGGGTAGTTAATTTGTGCAACTCATTGCCTCAGAGGGCAGTGGAGGCCAAGTCAGTGGATATTTCTAAGCTAGCGATAGACTAAATTCTTGATTAGAACAGGTGTCAAGGGTTATGGGGACATGGCAGGAAAATGGGATTAGGAGGCAGAGATCAGCCATGATTGAGTAGACTCGATGGGCCAAATGGCCTAATTCTACTCCTATATCTTGTGAACTTGTGAGAGAAGGGGAGAGGGAAAGAGCATTAAAGTTTCATGTCAATGGCCTTTCATCAGAGATTTAATGTGAAGTAATTGACCTGAAATGTTAACTGATTGTTTCTCCACAGATGCAGCCTGACATGCTGAGTTTTTTCTATCTCATTGTATCTATGCCGTGGGGTTTCAGCCTCTGCTGCTTTTTGCATTGATATTTTGCTGACAGATTAGCATAAATTGATGACATTATATATAATACCATTCATGGTAAAACTACTGGTTTGAAGTTTTTGGCAGTGACCTACTTCTACATAGTTCTGGCTGACTCTGTCAGGAGTGGACACTGACAAAGTACGGGGAATTGACAAGACTTGTTTTCAGATTGTAAGCACATGAAGTTAGTAGTTGCGTTGACCCCAAAATACGGGTGGCACAGTAGCGCAGCGGTAGACCTGCTGCCGTACAATGTCAGAGACCTGGGTTCGATCCCGACTACGGGTGTTGTCTGTACGAAATTTGTACATTCTCCCTGTGACTGCATGGGGTTACTCTGGGTGCTCAGGTTTCCTCCCACACTCCAGAGACGTGCCGGTTTGTAGGATAATTGGCTTTGGTAAAACTGTAGATTGTCTGTAGTGTGTAGGTTAGTGCTAGTGTAATCTGTTTCTGTGCTGTATCTCACAAGTCTAATGTCTCCCTGCGTACCAAGGGGAGAATGGAAAGAATGGGGAACACTGTTGTCCAAACACAAGTGAGCTTGTACTGCTTAGATGCTGCATGTGGGAAAAACTATTTTCAAAAGCTGCCAAAACTTAGGGCAAGAAGCTAAAAATTCCCTCGCTTAAATATGCATCATTTTACACTCATTGTGCAAGGAATATTATTTGCATAAACTGAGCAATCATGAATTAATATCCAAACAAACACAGGGCTGGAATATACAATCCCACTAAATATGCATACAATGCCTTTTCCAACAAATGTGTTTTTCGGAATATTTCAATATTGAATATTAAAATAAACTTGAAAAATGCAGCGGCAATCCGACTTTCTTCCTCTTCCATAAAACGTCCAGCTCACTAAACCGACATAATTATATAGAATTATATAGACTCGTCATATTTAAATTGAATTTACTTAACACACATTAACTTTCATGTCAACTCTAAAAGCAATTGTTTATCCTTGAACACATTCAGTAAAAAAGACTGCAACAGTGAAACCATCTTTGTGCGACCTGCTGTGGTCTATTGAGGCATACAATACAGAAACAGGCCCTTTGGCCCAACTTGTCCATACCAACCATCTACGCCAGTCCCACCTGCCCAGGTTTGATCCATATACCTTTAAGCTTTTCCTACTGTATACTTGTTCAAATGTCTTTTAAATGTTGTTATAGAACCTGCCTCACCTACCTCCTCTGGCAGCTCGTTCCATTTATCCACCACCCTCTGAGTAAAAAAAGTTGCCCTTCATGTTCCTATTAAATCTTTCCCCTCACATCTTAAACCCATGCCCTCTGGTTCTTAATTGCTCTTCTCTGGGTAAGGGACTCTGTGCATTCACCCTATCTGTCCCCCTAATGATTTTATACAGCTCGATAAGTTTTCCCCTCAGCCTCCTGCACACCAAGGATAAAGTCCTAGCCTGCCCAACCTCTCCCCATAGCTCAGGCCATGAGTCCTGGCAAGGTCCTTGTAAATCCTCTCTGCATTCTGCCCAACTATAGTCACCAGAAGCTTTGAATATCAGCCAATGTAGAAAACCCATGGAGAAGCTTCACTCAACCTACAGTGTTTAACATTGGCTCCCGTTGGTAATCAATGGACTGCCTGTACAACAAGAGGGGCCATTTAAATACATGGTGGAAATATCTTATCACAAGTTGTTCTAACAACATCGGGACGGCACAGTGACACAGCGGTAGAGCTGTTGATTTACAGTGTCAGACCTGGGTTCGCTCCTGACTACGGGTGCTGTCTGTGTGGAGTTGGCACGTTCTCCCAGTGACCACGTGGGTTTTCACCGGGTGCTCCAGTTTCTTCCCACACTCCAAAGGCATACGTTTCGAGGTTTGTGCATAAACCTTCAAGTGTCATAACGGAATGTCGGCAGGTCACGTTAAGACTCCGTGGGAAGGGGGTGCGAAAGAGGTGATTGGTTCGCGAGTCGGATAACATTGGGGAAGACATTGTTCTTAAGTCTGGATGACAGAGTTTTCAAGCTCCTGTATCTTCCCCCAGGAGCTGAAAGATTCACGTACAAACCCTGACAGTCAAGATAACCTGTGAGTCTGAGCAGCCATTATGTACTCTTAATCTTCTGAAGTCTTTCTGCCAAACTTAAAACAGCCCCATGGCACAGCTGGTAGAGCTGCTGCCTCACGATGCCAGAGACCTGGATTCAATCCTGACCTCTGCTGTCTGTGTGGAGTTTGCACCTTATTCTGTGTAGTAACATGGGCTTCTTTCCGGTGCTCCAGTTGCTTCCCACATTCCAAAGACGTGCGGGCTTACAGGTAAATTGGCGCTCTGTAAACTGCCCCTAGTGTGTAGGCAGTGGATATGAAAGTGGGATAATATAGAACTAGCGTGAACAGATGATCGGTGGCTGGCGTGGACCTGGTGGGCCAAAAAGGCCCTTTTTCATGCTGTATCTCTAACACCAAAATTAAACTTATCCACCACTCTATCACAGATGGCAAGTCCCAAGAGTGGCGGAGAGGGAGCGAGGGGCCTAGGGAGCAGCTCTGATGGAGGTCGGGTCTCCCAGCAGCATTGAGAGAGGTCACAAACCCACTGGAGCTGCCAGGAGGGAGGTTGTGAAGACCAGGAACAGGATGTGGGGCAGATGACAGACAAGTGTGGGCGCAGATATTTTGTGATTTAGGAAATAACTTGCAGCCTTTCCTGTGTCAGATATCCTTGAACAAGCACTGTTTCACCAAAGGTACACAAAAATGCTGGAGAAACTCAGCGGGTGCAGCAGCATCTATGGAGCGAAGGAAATAGGCAACGTTTCGGGACGAAACGTTGCCTATTTCCTTCGCTCCATAGATGCTGCTGCACCCGCTGAGTTTCTCCAGCATTTTTGTGTACCTTTGATTTTCCAGCATCTGCAGTTCCTTCTAAAACACTGTTTCACCAAACGTTGGAGGTGACGTTACATCAGTGTCGTTCACGTGCTAGACTAATGCTGCGTGGTTACGGACTGCCTCTTCCTTCCTCTGCGCAATCTCACGGGGACAGTGCCAGGTTTGCAGACTAACAGGTGGCGGTTCACATCGAACAGTTCACGCCACATTATCCGCTGCTGTACGGCGATCAAAAACTACGCCATACTGGTGCGTAGCGCCACAAAAAGAAAGCGCTGCAAGAGTGGATGAACGGCACATCTACTGGTAGTGTTGCATGACGGAAATGGCACACAACGGAGAACATTGGACAGTGCGGTTCAAGAACAGGCCCTGTCGCACTGTCCAATGTTAGAGCAATGTCCGCATTGGGTGAGCGAAATGGCCTGCAACTGAGAACATGGAACAGTACAGCACAAGAACAGGTCCTTCGGCCCACCATGTCTGTGCCGAACATAATGACAAGACCATATCTTAACTACCTGTGCATAATCCAGGTACCGACATTCCCTGCATATACAGATGCCTAATCAAAGGTCTTTTAAACGTCACTAGCATATCTGCCTGCACCACCAGCATTTCCAAGCACCCATCACCCTTTGTGTAAAAAGAACACTCCCCCGCACATCTTTAAAATATGTCCCTCTCGTGTGTGAATGTGTGTGAGTGATTGGTGGTGGTCGGAGGGGCCGTAGGCGCAGATTGGCAGCCACGCTTCCGTCAGTCTGCCCCAGGGCAGCTGTGACTACAGAAGTAGCTTACCACCACCGAGTGTGACTGAGGAGTGAATGAATAATGCGATGTAAAGCGCCTTGAGTATTAGAAAGGCGCTATATAAATCCCATCCATTATTATTATTATTAAAGCTATTTGATATTTCAATCCTGGGAAAAAAGTTTCTGACTGTCTACCCTATCTCTGCCTCTCATAGAACCATAAGTACAACAAAGCTCCTGAGCATTTAAGAAAAATCAGTAACAACACACTAAGATAAATAGTTGAGGAATGGATGGAAATTGTGCCTCAATTCTTTTACCAGCCGCTTCTCACTATCGAATTCTAAACAGTAGCAAAGGGTGTCTTGGGAATATCCTCTAAAAAACGGTTAAGAATTTCAAGTTTAATATTTAAACCATTCAGAATACCAAATACACCATGGATAGCAACAGACTATGTCAGCCAATACTCCTTTTCAAAGTCATCTAATATCAAAGTGGGTGCCCAGAGCCTTCCTGTTTGAAATGACAGTCAGGTTTTTGGCAGAAGGTCTGGAATTTGAGAGAGTGAGGCTCCCCGCTCCCCATCCGCTTGTGTTTCTGTGGTCAACACTGCAGAGAGTGTGTGCCAGCAACCACAAAGAAAGATGAGGAAGGTAGCGCCAATCCCCGGCGTGAACTGCTTGCAAAGGTTCCAGCGAGGAATTCTGTCACGGGAAGTGCGATGTCGTAATGTGCCTTGAACGACATGAAAATTGTATCTCCTACGCAGAAAGACAGTGGTCCACACATCAAAACCCTACATATCCCCCTCTCCCAATGCTGCTCCTGCTCAAATCTACCATTCGCGCTCTCGAAATAAACTTGGCCAGGACCTCAAAAATGTCAACAGAGAGATAGAGAGAGCATTGAAGCACTTGCACACAAACACATGCTGTTCCTACTGTAAAATTAACCATCTGAGGAGCAGCAGTGGATGCAATGCATCAAATTAACATTCACATCAATAGTCTTCAACATTACATATTTTGCGATGGGCTTGGATTGGGAAAGAAATCCCTTGGTTGGAGGCTAACTCTTTCTCTCCAATTTCATAGCAACTTCCGTGAATAATTTACAGTCGTGAAGATGAATTTAATAGTAAATATGTTCACCTCAGCAATAACACACGCACCAAATTCTTGACAACACAATCGCTGTAGTTTGCGATTTCATATTAGTCCGTTTAGACACTGAGAAAAGACACATGGTGCTGGAGTAACTCAGCGGTCCAGGCAGCGTCTCTGGAGAACATGGACAGGCGACGTCTTTGGTCAGGACCCTTCATTAGAGTCTCTGCGGTGGTCTGTATGTTCAGACAGGGTAAAATTGGAGTGGGTGCGGAGAGTGGAGAATACAAGATGGTTGATGTCGCACTGGCAATTGGAAAAATAAAAGTCCAGAGAGGGTAGAAGGCCGGCAGGGAGAGTCCATGAGAAGGAGTTGGAGATGGAAGGAGTCTTCACTGGTGGAGAAGACAAGATGGTTGATCCCAGTCTGAAGAAGTGTCCCAACCCGAAGCATCGCCTGTCCACGTATTCCAGAGATGCTGCTTGCCTCGCTGAGTTACTTCATGTCAAAAGGTCATAAGTGATAGTAGAATTAGGCCATTTGGCCCATCAAGTCTACTCCGCCATTCAATCATGGCTGATCGATCTCTTCCTCCTAACCCCAGCACTCCTAATGTGTGTTTTGTTTTGTAAAACCAGGATTTGCCGTTCCTTACAATACAATACAATACAATACAATACAATACCGTTTATTTTCATTTGAACCTCAAATGAAGTTCAAACGAAATTTGGTTTCTGCAGTCATACAACAAGAAGTAAACAAAAGAAGAAGAAAAAAAGAAGAAAAAACCCCCCCAAAAAAAACCAACTCACAATTAACACAAACATCCATCACAGTGAATCATCTCCTCCTCACTATGATGGAAGGCAAAGTCATTGTCTCTCCTCTGTTTTCCATTCTTCTCCCGATGTTGAAGCCCCCGGCGGGCGATGGCAAGTCCCACGGCCGTTAAAACCGCGCCGGGCGATGTAAGGCCCCGCTCCGGGTCGTTTTCAACCTCGCAATTCGGGTGGGAGAAGTTGCCGTTGCGGGAGCTCCGAAAAGCGGTCTCCCACCAGGGACCCACGAGCTCCCGATGTCACCGTCCACTGTGCCTGCAGCTGGAGCCTCTGATGCTCCGAAGTCGTGTCGCAGCCGTGCGCCACCACAGCTCTCCACGCTCCGAAGCCAGCCAGCTCACGATGGTGAGACAGCAGGCTCCGCGACTGGAGCCCCCAGATCATTCCAGTTGGAGGCCGTTCCACGGTGCTAGGCGCCAACAACAACGGAGACCCAACAGGGAAAAGGTCGTGTCCCCCGTACAGGGAAGAGGTTTAAAAGTCCCCCCCCCCCCCCCACATATACACAGCTAAAAACAATATATAAACTACAACCAAACTATTCACTCAACAGGACAAATTTTTTTTTTTAAACACACAGACGGACTGCAGAGGCCGCTGCAGCGAGCCGCCGCCATCTTTAACTATGTCTACAGTTTAGACACTGGCGCTGTTGATAGTGACACTACATTCTTTACCTCACCTATTATTCAGGGCTGAATTCTGCTATCCCTACCCTTGCAAAGCATATTCTGCTGTCTGAAGAACAGATTACTTTGAAAATCGCTCTCCGTATTTTTGCGCGTAATATTACTTTGAGACGTAATAAAATATTACAGATATCAACCGATGATAAAATTCAAAGTGAAGAACAAGGAGAAAGACTAGTCACCACACGGGTCAGTGGTGGTCATTTCCACAATTGCTGTCGTCCTGTTAGTCCCCCATGTATACTTGGGGCCACATTATGATGATTGTGTGGTCATGACTGATAATCTCACTGCTCACAGGATCAATATTTCACACATGTGGAAATGAAAATGATAATTCAGATGTGTAGAATAACACAGTCGGCACGAGTGTTCAGTGTTCCTGGATTCATTTAAAGATACATTTCAGATTGCCAGGGGCAGCACAGCTAGAAAAGTCATCATTTATTCTGTAGGCACTCCTGGCATTCCTGCAGTCCCTGAAGGCAGATATAAATATTATATTACATGCATGAAAATATGTAACAGTTCTACATCCACAGACCTTATTAAAGGGCCAATGTTGTTTGTTCACTCCCAGCCAACAGACTGCAAGTGTGAAGATAGACACAAAGTGCTGGAAGGAGTCGGGCCAGGTAGCATCTCTGGAGAAAAAGGATGGGTGATGGTTTGTGTTGGGGCCCTTCTTTAAATCTTCAAGTTTTATGATGCGTTGATGTTGCTCCATCATCTAATAGGAGCTCTAATCAGCTTCCTACGTAACGTTGTTCATTTTTCAAGTTCCCATTTATCTAAATGTATTTACCGTGGTGCAGCTGGTGGAGCTGTTAATCTGCAGCGCCAGAGACTCGACATAATGGATTGGCACTGTGAGGCAGCAGTTCTACCCGCTGCACTACTGTGCTACCCAATATAATGGGAGTGTAATAATCATAATACTTTATTGTCACATGTACCCAGGTACAGTGAAATAGTTAATAGAATACAGACACGCCAACTATCTATTTGTGGGTTATTAGAGTGGAAAATAATTTTCATTCCATCAAGTAAAATCAGTAAAAGATATAAGGAATAGAATGGCCATCAAACCTGGGTCTCTGACGCTGTGAGACAGCAGCTCTACCTGCTGCGCCACTGTGCCACCCGTGCGGGGTTTGACAGGAATCTGTGGGCGGCACAGTGACGCAGCCTCACAGCAGCAGAGACACGGGTTCGATCCCGACCTCAGGTGGTGTCTGTGTGGAGTTTGCACGTTCTCCCCGTGACCGGGTGGGTTTTTATCCAGGTGCTCTGATTTACACCCACATCCCAAAAATGTGCGGGGTTGTAGCTTAATTGGCCTCTGTAAATTGCCCCCTAGTGTGCAGGAAGTGGATGAGAAAGTCGGACAACGCAGCACTAGTGCGAGCAGACGATCGGTGGTCGGCGTGGACTCGGTGGGCCGAAGGGCCTGTTTCTATGCTGTATCTCTAAACTAAACGAAACTATTTTGGAACCCTAATCTAATTGTGTGGAACACATGCACTAATGATGTGATCATTTGCCGAACCTGAAGTAGTAATACACTCACATTATATTATCTTGTATCAACCGACCGATCTACCGACCAAACAATTGCACCTCGAACCGCGAACGTTCAATTTCTTTTAAACCTATAACAAAATACTCCAAAGTTTCTTATAAATCGACCAAAGAACTCAGCAAAAAAACATTTCCGAACATTGGGGATTTGGAATGACACTTCCTCTTTGTCCTGAAAAATTAGCCAATCTGGAAGCTCCCACAAACAATAGCAGAGGCTCGGTAATTGTTTTTAACGTGAGCACGATCTTATCTTGCACATACTTATGAATTCTGTGTCCATGATATATATTGGCTACAGAATTTCCCTGTAATTATTTCTCAATAAAGTTGCAAAAATGCATCACAATCATTAATCTTTCAGATTAAATATCATCAACCATCAATTACATATAAAGCACTGAAACCAGCAGCCACAGCGAGTCTACTGCAGAGCCAAAACCAGACTCGAGCTCTGTAAAAATACCCTATAAAATGAAATATACAATATAATAGATATATTGTAATGGTTTCATGACAGAAATTAATTGAGAGATTCAGATGATGTTGATAAACTTACTGAACTTTAATCCTGAATTTTATGATTTCATTAATGTTTTTTGATTAATTGCTTTTTACCGACCCCAGCATCGCTATAAAACCACCACTGATTTATCCTATATGCCAATGTCCTACTTACAAACCCATCCAAACAAATGGATACATTCCCACCATGGGCATCACGACCTGGTTCGGCAACTCAAACACACAGGAATGAAGCAGATTACAGAGAATGGTAGACATTGCCCGGTCCACCACAGGGACTGACCTCTCCACCCTTAAAGTGTTCTACAGGGGGCATAAGCTCAAAAAGGCAGCCAATATCGTTAAAGACTCCACACCCTCCCGGCCATACGTTAATTCTGCTTCTACCCTCGGGAAGAAGATACAGGAGCCTGAAAACCATGACCACCAAGTTCAAGAACAGCTTCTTCCCAGCAATAGTCAGGCTCTTGAACACTAAACCACACAAACCTCAACTGTGAACTTCCAAGGACTGTCTTTGGTTGCACTAAGGACTTTGGGTGCTTTTGCATCAGTATTGTGGATAATGGTTCATTGATTGTTTTGTAATATTAGCAGTGTTATTGCCTTTATGGGCCTGTTAAACTGTAGCAAGTAAGAATGCAATTGTTCCGTAGTCGGTACAGATGACAATGAAACTCTCTTGACTCTTGGCTCGAGAAAAAGGAAGGAAAGATCATGGCTTAAAATAAAAGTTCTCCGATACACCATTTAATATCAGGAGCCTCTTTCAGATGAGCGGGGTGTGAGACAGAATGGTGAACCCAGCCAGAGCCCTGTCGCAGTACACAGAAGGCAGTCACACTGGAGGTAGACACTTCATCTGGCCTCATTACAACCACGGTCAAGACAGAATAGCAGGAACACTTCCTTGCACAGCGTTATAATTAGGAAGCCAAATGGCATGTTGGCCTTTGGTGCAGGAGGAGGGATATACAAACTTGAAGAATATTGCCTGCAATAGTACAGAACTTTGTCACGATCTCCCTTGGTCTCACCAAAACAGCAAATAAACTGTACCAGGTTTTGTGTAAAATAGTAATAGCTAATGTGGTCTATCCTTTGTATCAGTTTAGTTTCGTTTCGTTTAGACATACTGTACAGAAACTTACAACAATAACCTACACACCAGGGCCAATGTTACCATTTTACCAAAGCCAATTAACATACAAGCCTGTACGGCTTTGGTATGGGGGAGGAAACCGGAGCACCCGGAGAAATCCCACACTGTCACAGGGAGAACGTGCAAGCTCCGTACAGACAGCACTCGTAGTCAGGATCCAACCCGGTTCTCTGGTGCTGTAAGGCAGCAACTCTACCACTGTGCCACTGTGCTGTTTTGTTTTGTAATCTATCCAAACAGATCAGATAATAGAAGTCTGAGGGGGGCACAATTGTCGAGTATGTTCAAGGCTGGGAATGATAAATATTGAGGCACAAAGGGAATCAAGGAAAGTGAAATAGGGCAGGATTGTAGCTTTAAGATACTAACTGGGCTAGGGTTTTGATAAGTGGTAGAATAGACTCTAGTGGTCATATGGCCACTGGTGACCTGACGAACATACATTTTGTGTGTATTAGAAAAAAAACAAAAACTAAATCAGGTTTGAATAATAGCAAGATCTAAACATTTGCACTTCCAGAATTCAACACAGAGTGCTTTTAAGCTGTTTTGTACTACTCAGTCCACACTTGCTGCCTGTTTTTTTCTTTGCAATCACTAATTTATTTTAAATAAATTCAGCGCTAAAAAGGTGAAATTGACTGTTGGTACAAAAGGGAGAGCATGAAATCAGAGCCAAATAAAAGGAATATTTAAATCTGAAATCTGCTGTGATTCTCATGAGAATAACATTTCTTTAGCAATGCTTGTAATTTGTAAGATGGTTTTCTTTTTTGTTATCCATTTTGAAAATAATTAATCTGTTTTAGCTGAATGGGTCTGCAAGGCATAACTAATTATCCCTCAAACAAATGAAAAATGTCAAAATTCAATTTTGTTAAAACACGAACAGAATGTTTGTCACTGGAGAGAGACTGCAGGATCCTGACCTGGAGATAGCTGAGAACTCTTTTCCTGTTATTCCCCTGTCACAGTAATTACAAAGCACCTAGGATTGTGAAATGGTGATGGTATAGGCATGAAAGGACCTTTATGAGATCTGTTCATTTCAACAAAAGAGGTCATATTTCCAGGGACAATTACACGATTCCTGGTGTTCTGCCATTTTATCTGACTAAACCTGTATTATGATTGTAATTTATTTTAAGGTTATTGTACCATCAAGAAATAGTCAGGCCCTCCTTGACTAAAACCGAATTAATTAATGAACCTTATCTGCATTAGATTTCTTGGTTAATCATGAGTTATAACTCAGAATTGCCTGGTGCATGTTAGTTTTTGCCTCTCAGCTTGGGTTAGGGGAAACACGGAAACAGATGGTCTGAAATCCACAGAAGTGTAAAGTACGCTGTGGCTCCCATCAGGGTCTAGGTACCAGATGCATCCTGGCTCCTGATCCATATGCAGACCATCACTGACCATCTGCAAGGGGTGAGCAGGGCAGAATATGTACCTGTTTACTTCGCAGCCACACCGCTGACTGTCTCCCACGCCAACCAACAAAAAAAGCCAGGAGCGGAAACCTCTATTTCCGTGATTCCGCTTTCCAAAAAAAAAACCATTACTAATTAATCCAGGAGAGGCAGTGGAAGGAATGTTAGCACAAAAACAAAATGACATTGAAATTTTGATCTGAATCCAAAATTGCTGCCAAAGCCGAACTGATTCCGTAAATTTAACTAATAATGCAAATGAGCACCTAAATGATGATAGATTTGAGAGTGTTTGTCCATTAGCCTGCTACATCAAGACTGCAAAACATTTAATAAATAATAATGATTCTGTTGGTGAATTGTACAAAATTTATATTAAAAATTGCATGAGTCAATGCAGCTTTCCTTCTGACTAAAATATATCTTGTCTCATGCATGGCATCATGCTCCATTCTTGCCCTCGGTCAGCGGTATCTAAGAGAGACAAGGAACTGCAGATGCCACAATCGTGCATAGAACATAAAGTGCCGTAGTATCTCAGTAGGTCAGGCAGCATCTGTGGAGGACATGGATAGGCAACGTTTCGAGCCGGGATCCTTCTTTACTGCAATCAAGTAGGGAGTGCATCGAACTATCTCACTGAGTTACCCTACCCAAAGGGAACATCATTATCACAAGGGCAGCACGATGAGCGCAGTGGTAGAGTTGCTACCTTACAACACCAGAGATCCGGGTTCGATCCTGACTATGGGTGCCGTCTGCACGGAGTTTGTACTTTCTCCCCGTGACCACGTGAGTTTTCTCCGGGTGCTCCGGTTTCATCCCACACTCCAAAGACGTGCAGAATTGTAGGTTAATTGGCTTTGGTAAGAATTATAAATTGTCCCCAGGGTGTAGGATAGTGCTCTCAGTGGGTCGAAGGCCCTGTTCCCGCACTGTATCTCTAAACTAAACTGAACAAAAAACTAAACTAAAAGTTTGTTGTTAAAATTTGGTACTGATTTGCCGAAGCCAGTGTCTGAAGAAGCATTTGGCTTGGGTCTTTACCATCTGTAACAAATCGTACACAAAAGTAACTCCAACTGCTGGTTCAACCAGATGGTTTCCCTGTTGCACAAGATGAAGAAAGAGCTGACAGTGAAGATTCAAATGCTCTGCAGATTTATTCTTTCAAGAGTCAAGGATCAAAAGTGTTTAGAAGTCACTAGACCAAGTGCAGACCCGTTGGGTCTGTTCCCCCAACGTGCGGTTGTGGGGGGGGGGGCGGCATGCAGCGTCACACACACTAACTATCCCCCCCACCCCGCACTCACGCTAATTACCCCTCTTGATATTATATTAATATTATTAATTTGCTCCTTTTACCCCATAAACACCCTATCTACTGACACATAGCCCCCAACTTGCAGTCACATCTAGAGAGGGGGGGTAGAGAGTGAGGGCAGAGAGAGAAGGGGCAGAGACAGAGAGAGACACAGAGAGAGGGGCAAGAAGGATAGGGGGGTGGAGAGGAGGAGAAGAGGGAGGGTGGGTGAGAGGGGAAAGGTGGGGGAGGAGGGGAGGAGAGAGAGAGGGGTTAGGGGGAGAGGTGGGGAGCAGGGAGGGGGAGGGAGGAAGAGGGTAGGGGGTGTGGAGGGGAGGGGGTTTAAGGGAGGGAGGGGATGGAGGGGAGAGAGAGAGAGGGGGGGAGAGGGGCGAGAGAGGGGGAGGGGGGAGGAGAGAGGGGCGAGAGAGGGGGAGGGGGGAGGAGAGAGGGGGGAGGGAGGAGGAGAGCGGGGGGAGGGGGAGGAGAGAGGGGGTGTGCTGAGAGGGGGGTGAGATGAGGGGAAGGGGAGGGTGAAGGGAAGGGGGTAGGGGTGTGTGGAGGGGAGGGGGGTTTAGGGGAGGGACGGTGGGGGATGGGGATGATGGGGAGGAGGGGGAGAAAAAGAGGGGAGAGAGAGAGAGAGGGGGGATGAGACGAGGGGAGGAGGAGGAGAGGGTGGGGAGGAGGAGAGGGGGGAGGAGGAGAGGGGGGGGGGAGGCAGAGGGGGGATGAGAGGGGGGGAGAGAGGGGGGGAGAGAGGAGGGAGAGAGGGGAGAGGAGAGGAGGGAGAGAGGAGAGGGGGGGACGAGAGGAGAGGGGGGAGAGAGGAGAGGGGGGAGAGAGGAGAGGGGGGGGGGAGGAGAGGGGGGACGAGAGGGGGGAGAGAGGGGGGAGAGAGGGGGGGGATAGAGGGGGGGAGAGAGGGGGGGAGAGAGGAGGGAGAGAGGAGAGGAGGGAGAGAGGAGCGGGGGGAGAGAGGAGAGGGGGGAGAGAGGAGAGGGGGGAGAGAGGAGAGGGGGGGAGAGAGGAGAGGGGGGAGGGAGGAGAGGGGGGGGGGAGGAGAGGGGGGAGGAGAGGGGGGAGGAGAGGGGGAGAGAGGGGGGATGAGAGGGGGGAGAGAGGGGGGATGAGAGGGGGGAGAGAGGGGGGAGAGAGGGGGGAGAGAGGGGGGAGAGGACGGGGGAGGAGAGGGGGGAGAGAGGGGGGAGAAAGGGGGGAGAGAGGGGGGGAGGAGAGAGGGGGGAGAGAGGGGGGGAGAGAGGGGGGGAGAGAGGGGGGGAGGAGAGAGAGAGGAGGGAGAGCGGAGAGGGGGGAGAGAGGGAGAGGGGGGAGAGAGGAGAGGGGGGAGAGAGGAGAGGGGGGAGAGAGGAGAGGGGGGAGAGAGGAGAGGGAGGGGGAGAGGAGAGGGGGGGGAGGAGAGGGGGGGGGGGAGAGAGAAAGAGAGAGGGATAGGGAGAGAGAGAGAAAGAGAGAGGGATAGGGCGAGAGAGAGAGAGGAGGGGAGAGAGAGAGAGGAGGGGAGAGAGTGAGAGAGAGAGAGAGAATGCCTTTTTACTTCAACCCAAACCCAAACAACCATTTGCAGGCAGTGCTTTTTTACCTCAAACTAACCATATTTTCATTTTCAAACCAAATTAAAGGTACTCACAGTGCTGTAGACATTTGTGTCATTCAGAGCTCTGATTGAGGCACACTACTTGCAGAGACTGATTGAGGCACACCACTTGCAGAGACTGATTGAGGCACACCACTTCCTGGTTTTATAGTCCCTCCCCCTCCCTCCAGCAGAGGCAGCAGAGAGAATGGGGAATTTTGTAAAAACATTAATATCTCTGTCATATTTCATCGACGGGAAAAATCCTCGGCACACATGCGGCGGAGGAGGGCTCTGAGTGAGGTGGCCAAATATGACGACCGTAGGTGGCTGCGTTCTCTCGGAAATCGCAGCACAGATCGCCAAAACCGGTCAAGAACAGAGTTTTAGTAATATAGATAGATAGAAGATGTGTAGGAAGGAACTGCAGATGTTGGTTTAAACCGAAGATAGACACAAAAAGCTGGAGTAACTCAGCGGGACAGGCAGCATCTCAGGAGAGAAGGAATTGGTGATGTTTCGGTCGAGACCCTTCTTCAGACTGGTCAGTCTGTCGGAGGAAGGGTCTCGACCCGAAACGTCACCCATTCCTTCTCTCCAGAGATGCTGCCTGTCTTGCTGGTTACTCCAGCTTTTTGTGTTTAGTGGTCATATGCACCAACATTTTCATCCGTAAAGAAAACCACAAGGATTGCAGCTTAGATTGTCCCTCTCAAATTTATCCCGACAGATATGTTTCTAAACATATGAATATTGGAAACCTCAGAAGCTTCAGAATATTGAAATGTCCGAGACTAGAGGACATAGGTTTACGGTGAAGGGGGCAAGGTTTAAAGGAGATGTGCGGGGGAAGTTATTTTTAACGCAGAAAGGGGTGGGGGCCTGGGATGCACTGCCAGGGGTGGAGGCAGACATGATAGTGGTGTTCACGAGGCTTTCAGATAGGCACATGGATCCCGTGCAGGTAGACGCGATGTGTTTAGCTTGGCGTCCTGTTCGACACGTACATTGTGGGTTAACGGTTCTGTGCTGTACTTTTCAATGTGTAGAAAGGAACTGCAGATGTTGGTATATACTGAAGATAGACACAAAGTGCTGGAGTAACTCAACGGGTCAGGCAGCAGCTCTGGAGAAAAAGGATGGGTGACTTTTCGGGTCGGGAGATTTCTTCAGTCTGAGGAAGGGTCCCGACCCGAAACGTCACCCATCCTTTATCTGCAGAGATGCTGCCTGACCCGTTGAGTTACTCCAGCACTTTGTGTCTATCTTCTGTGCTTTTCTATCTTCTATCTTCTATCTCACAATTCATTGTCAAAATAGGCAGGATTTATGGGACCTCGCTATTAATTCAAGAATTAGACTCCCATTTTAGTGAAAACGGAGCAATCTTGATCAATGTATCAAAATAGTTACAGTCCCCCACACTTATTACAAACTTTTCTATTAAAATTTTGAATGCTCACATTTATAAAGGAAGCTGTCAAAGCATTCCTGTCATGCTTGAGTTCGGTATTCTTCCACTATTATGGTGCATCTGAAAGCATCCTTCACGTGTATTACAGTCACTGTCGGGCAGAAATTTGCTGAATTATCTCGGACATCCTGGTCCATTGAAGACTATTTCTGTGACTTCACCTGGCTATGTCCCTGCTTTAGCTTATTCGTTGGTCAAAACCTCATACGTCCTGGTTTCCCCGAGATAATTTTGAGGGTGGCACAGTGCCGCAGCGGTAGAGTTGCTGGCTTACAGCGCCACAGACACTATGTCTAAAGTTTAAACTTTTCTTATCTGGAATGAGCTGCCAGAGAAAGTTGCAGAAGCAGATGCAATTATGACTTTTAAAAGACATTTGAAAGACTGGAAGGGTTTAGAGGGACATAGGCCAAATGCAAGCAAGTGGGACTTGCCCAGTATGGCAGGTTGGTTCGCATGGACATGATGGGCCGAAGGGCCTGTTTCCACGCTGTGCCGCTCTATGGCTCCGACAATTGACTTCGCAAATAAATCAATGGAACATACTCGACCCGAAGATTATCCTTCAATTTATGCACAAGATACATGCACATTGAGTAATGCTTGTGAAACACAACCCGTTCGATTGAAATAGAAACAGATTTCAGAAGCAGAGTGTACATTATTACCCCTCGCACTTAGCACAGATACAAAAGAGGAAGACATTCTAATTTCCATCCCGCCACAGCTAACTGGTGATGCATTAAATATGTAACTGTAAATGCTGTAAATCTGTTCACAGAAGAGAGGGGAGAAAACAATAAAAATGCTGAATAATGTGTCAAGTGAGAGTGAAATGAAGGGAGTGTATGTTTCTTCCTCCGTTGCTGGAGGGGGAAATGAGGAACAGCCCTCATCTGCTTCTAGAAAGGTCATCTCCCACTTTGCACCTATCATCTTTGCCCTTCCAAAAGAGAAGTGCGGTTCGATTTTGGTAGGAATTTAAATATTTTTCCTTTAATCTGAAAATCCTTACTATTATCTACTTATATTTCCATAAAATGTTATCATTCACACAATATTACAATATAAATAACAATTTCATTCATAACTGAACACGACAAACTTATGAAGACTGGATTTGAGAATAGTTGCCAAGGCAGTTCATGACAACAGGACAAAGAGTATCGCAAAATTAATATTCTAACATTTTTAAGAAGTAAATGCCAAGGAACGGAGCCGATTTGGCATCGTGGTGGAGCCGCTGCCTCACAGCGGCAGAGACCAGGGTTCGATCCTGACCTTGGGTGCTGTCTATGCGTTGAGTTTGTGTGTTCTCCCTGCTATGCTCTGGGTTTTTTTCCCCCATATTCCACAGATGTGCAGGCTTTGTAGGTTAATCATCCTCTGTAAATCGCCCCCAGTGGATGTGAAAGTGGGATAACATGGAACTAGTGTGAATGGGTGATCAATGATTGGTGTGGAGTCGGATGGGCTGAAGGGCCTGTTTCCGCGCTGATTACCTAAGCGAAGGACCTGAATCCATCTTATTGCTCTGAGGCTCAAAGAATCTCCAAATAGGACATTCTCCTGACTCCCTCAAAAACTGACCAACAGAAATACATTCAGATGAAAACAAATGTAAAGGTGTTTTGCTTTGTTTAGTTTTAATTTAGTTTAGAGACACAGCATGGAAACAGGCACTTCAGACCGCAGATACCACGGCAACCGTCGATCACCCATTCACATTAGTTCTATGTTATCCCACTTTCTCCTCCACTCGCGACACACTGGGGGTCAATTAACCTACAAACCGACACGTCTCAGAATGTGGGAGGAAACCAGAGCACCTGGAGGAATCCCACATGGTCACAGGGAGAACATGCAGACTCCACACAGACAGCACCCGTAATCAGGATCGAACCCAGGTCTGTGGCGCTGTAAGCCAGCAACTGGCGTATGGCCCTTTGAACTTACGATAATGCACCATGAGCCAGCTGGAATTATTGGATTTTCCCAAATATTTATTGCTCAATTTTTGATATGGGGGGGGGGGCACAGATGCGCTGTGGTAGAGGTGCTGCCTAACAGCCAGTTCAATCCAGACCACAAGTGCTGCCTGTACAGAGTTTGCCGTTCTCCCTGTGACCGCGTGGGTTTTCTACGGGTGCTCTAGTTTCCTCCTACATCCCAAAGGCGTGCAGGTTTGTAGGTTAACTGGCTCCTGTACATCGTCCCTGGCGTGTAGGATAGAACTAGTGTGCGGGGTGATCGTTTGGTCGGCATGGACCCAGTGGGCTGAAGGTCAAGCCAACTTTATTTGTCACATACACATACAAAATGTGCAGTGAAATGAAAGTGGCAATGCCAGCGGATTGTGCAAAAACTAAGGACAGAATAGAACAGAATCAGTATTTACATGTTAGAAAATAATTGTTTACAAAAGACACAACACAACAGTAAATTAGTCCCTAGTGAGATAACTCCTGATGGCCTGTGGGAAGAACTCCGTCTCATCCTCTCTGTTTTCACAGCATGACAGCGGAGGCGTTTGCCTGACCGTAGGAGCTGGAACAGTCCATTGCCGGGGTGGTATGGGTCCCCCATAGAAACATAGAAATTAGGTGCAGGAGTAGGCCATTCGGCCCTTCGAGCCTGCACCGCCATTCAATATGATCATGGCTGATCATCCAACTCAGTATCCCGTACCTGCCTTCTCTCCATACCCTCTGATCCCCTTAGCCACAAGGGCCACATCTAACTCCCTCTTAAATATAGCCAATGAACTGGCCTCGACTACCCTCTGTGGCAGAGAGTTCCAGAGATTCACCACTCTCTGTGTGAAAAATGTTTTTCTCATCTCGGTCCTAAAAGATTTCCCCCATCCTTAAACTGTGACCCCTTGTCCTGGACTTCCCCAACATCGGGAGCAATCTTCCTGCATCTAGCCTGTCCAACCCCTTAAGAATTTTATAAGTTTCTATAAAATCCCCTCTCAATCTCCTAAATTCTAGAGAGTATAAACCAAGTCTATCCAGTCTTTCTTCATAAGACAGTCCTGACATCCCAGGAATCAGTCTAGTGAACCTTCTCTGCACTCCCTCTATGGCAATAATGTCCTTCCTCAGATTTGGAGACCAAAACTGTACGCAATACTCCAGGTGTGGTCTCATCAAGACCCTGTACAACTGCAGTAGAACCTCCCTGCTCCTATACTCAAATCCTTTTGCTATGAAAGCTAACATACCTAAAGGATTTGAGTATAGGAGCAGGGAGGTTCTACTGCAGTTGTACAGGGTCTTGGTGAGACCACACCTGGAGTATTGCGTACAGTTTTGGTCTCCAAATCTGAGGAAGGACATTATTGCCATAGAGGGAGTGCATAATGTTGCTGGCTCTGGATCTGCACCCCCTGCTGTATAGTTCCTGCAGGGGGGGGGGGAGTGTAGTTCCCATAGTGCGTTGGCCAAACGCACTACTCTCTGCAGAGTCTTCCTGTCCTGGGCAGAGCTGTTCCCAAACCAGTTTGTGATGTTGCCGGACTCGATGCTTTCTACAGCTCCAGAGTAGAAGCACTGAAGGATCCTCAGAGAGCCTCTGAATTTCCTCAGCTGCCTGAGGTGGTAAAGGCGCTGCCTTGCCTTACTCACCAGTGCAGCAGTGTGTGTTGTCCATGTCCGATCATCTGTGATGTGGTCTCCCACATATTTAAAGCAACTCACCCTATCCACAGTAGTCCCATTTATCTCCAGTGGCATGTACGTCCTCGGATGTTGTGCCCTTCCAAAGTCCACAGTCAGCTCCTTAGTTTTTGTGACATTCAAGAGGAGGCTGTTGTCCTGACACCAGAGTGCCAGATCAGCCACCTCCTCCCGGTAGGCCTTCTCATCGTTATCGGAGATCAGGCCCACCACCACAGTGTCATCAGCAAACTTGACGATGGAGTTGGAGCTGAACCTGGCCACACAGTCATGTGTGTACAGGGAGTACAATAGGGGGCTAAGGACGCAACCCTGGGGGGGATCCTGTGTTCAGGGTGAGGGGGTTGGATATATGTCTCCCCATCTTGACCACCTGGGGCCTGGCGGTGAGAAAGTCCAGGACCCAGGCACACAGGGGAGTGTTAAGTCCCAGTTTCAGCAGCTTCTCAGCCAGTCTGGTGGGGACTATCGTGTTGAAAGCTGAGCTGAAGTAAATGAACAGCATCCTCACGTAGCCCCCCTTCCGGCTGTCAAGGTGAGAGAGAGAGCAGTGTGCAGAACCTGTGAGACCGCATCGTCCGTGGATCTGTTCGGACGGTATGCGAACTGTAGCGGGTCCATGTTGCGAGGGAGGAAGGCGCAGATGTGGTTCTTGATCAGCCTCTCGAAGCATTTCATGACCGCCGAGATGAGGGCCACCGGTCGGTAGTCATTCAAGCAGGCTGGAGAGGCATTCTTTGGCACTGGAACAATGGTGGATCTTTTGAAGCAGGCAGGGACCAGGGACTTGGCCAGGGAGAGGTTGAATATTGTGGTGAACACTGGAGCAAACTGAGTAGCACAAGACTTTAGTACTCGCCTAGATATACCATCTGGGCCTACAGCTTTCCTCGTGTTCCCTCCTCACGCCGTGCTCGGACACCGAGAATGTGTGCACATCCCCAGCGGTGGACCTCCCTCTAGCCTTGCTAGTGGTGTTGTTGTCAGCCGGTGAGCTAGGGGTGCCTGTCTCAAATCGTGCGTAGAAGGAGTTCAGGTCATCAGCTAGGGCGGTGCCGACACTTCCGGTTGAGGGGAGGGGGGGGGGGGGGGGCTGCTCCGGTAGTTAATTATAGTCCATTGCCCCTGCCAAGGGCCTGTTTACGCGCTGTATTTCTGATCAGCCCAACCTTGGAAGGCCCGACTTAAATCCAAGATTTTTGTCAGAAGTACCAAAAATTATTCATCATGAAAACTGGCAATGAGGTAATATTGTCTTTATTTCCTGAGCATCAGAGGGTGCGAGAGAGCAACTGTTTAAGATCTCACCCTTGAAGCTTAGAAATTATCATCTCATCACAGGGCAGCTTGTCATTATTATGAACTCGACAGTGGTTAGTTCACAATTATTGCCATCGTGGAGGAGGAGAACACTATTACCAAAGAGCTTCAGAGTTTATTTGTTCAACATCAGTTTGCATTAGTCTGTCCGCTAAACCTGGGGAGTTAAAAGCAGTATTAGGCTGCATCAGCCTCTGCATTAAATATAAAGAGATGAAACCAATTCAGCTGCAAATGAATCTTCAGCGTGTGGAACCTTTTAATTGAATTCCTACGCTGTTCCTTTTCCCACTGAAATGCTGACAAGCTTCAGTCTGTGGGGCTGTGGCTATCTTCAGAGGGGGATCTCTGCGAGAGATTTGAAACGCTTACAACTAATCAATACAAAAGAATGAAGCTGAACCTCTTCATTTCTAATGCTGTGGAAATATGTCAATACAGGGATTAAAGTGATCTGTCTTATTGATTCCCAAAGGACAGGGCTCCCCCTGAGGTGCTATCATAACTTCAACAGCACCGCAGTAATGTGTTTGCCTTTTCAACCATAAAAACTACAAATTACTGCTCTGAGCAGAGCAGACTGCCCAAGAGCAGGCAGGCAGATTACTGCGCTATTTACCTGAATCACTGCTGGAAGCAGGAACCAAGCAGTAATGTGGGGAGGAAAAATGAGGCAATCTCCACAATGCGTCGATAGAAGTAGGAAGGGAAACCGGAGAGTCGTAGCTCGGGGTTCTTGCAAATGGAACAACTCAAAACGGGGACAGGGAGAGAGGAAAAAAAAGTTGACACGATAATAAGAAGAGACAAAACGTGTCCAGAGTTTAATGGATACGGTGTCCATCCATATGTAGGCATTTATCGTGAGTGTCAACCAAACCGGTTTGGAAAATAGATGCTCTTGTGATTTCCATTTGTGGGAATAACCAGAAACTAACAAATTAATCCAGTAAAAATCATTCCTAAATTGATTCATTAAATATATTTCCTGGTATTGTAATATGAATGTGGAAACAAGGAACTGCAGATGCTGGTTGACTACATTTTCACTGTAGTTTGAGTATTGACATAAGTCATTTTAAAGACATAGATGCCGGAGTAACTCAGCGGGCCAGGCAGCATCTCTGGAGAACATGGATAGGTGACATTTCGGGTCAGGACCCTTCTTCGGACTGATTGTAGTATGGGGGAGGGTGGGGGGGGGGGAGGGGGTGGGGGGGAGGAAAGAAAGCTAAAATGAATATGAAAGTTGTGCAAGTAAAGAGTGTTTAATTGTTATATGTCTCGACAACGGAACAATTGAATAACTACTTGCAGCGTATGGCAGGCCTATAAGACGGGAAAGGAATGGAGTGTTATGGTCTGAGCGCAGGTATATGGGACTAGGGGAGAATACGTGTTCGGCACGGACTAGAAGGGTCGAGATGGCCTGTTTCCGTGCTGTAATTGTTATATGGTTATATGGTTATATAATACACATTGATAATATACAGTAAACACAATTCAATATATTTATAACCCTAGTAAGCCCAAGTAAGTATCCTTAAGGAAGAGGTAGATGCCAGGGACAAATGCAAAAGCCAACATTTATTTTCAGAAGTTGTAGAAGTCAGGTTGGAGCTACAAGGCAACACTTTTTTGTGTAAAGGAAAGAGAGTTTAAAGAGGCAAAATGAGGGACCAGTCAGGCAAACGCATTTCCTTCATCTTACTCCGTCTAAGAGGGGGGTAGTTTTATTTTGTGTGGGAGCTAAAGATGGACAATAATGCAGAACAAATTAGCAGAGGTAAACTCTCCAGAGGCTCTGCAGTAGTAATTATCAGCCACTGCGCTCTTTCCAGGATGCAAGAGGGCGGGATTGGCACGGCAACCAAGGGAAACCTGTATAATCCACAAGAAAGACTTTTTTCTCTCTGCCTACTGGCTCAGAAGATCGGGGAGGCTCAAATTATTCCAACAGAATGTATTCAACCTAAGACGCAAGTAAAATGCTCAGTACAGTGATTAAGAACACAGAAGGGATTACTTTAGCTATCACTTCCCCGACAGGGTACATTTTCAGTTTTGAAAACGGTCCCTATTTCAGACAGTGGAGGGTGAATAACGCTCTCAAACAGTAACTAGCTTTGATAGGTGCTAACAATGTCAACTCCATTTGTGACTATTTTAATCCTTTCCTCCCATTTTAAACAGAATCGAGGAGATATTAGTCATACAACATGAAACAGGCTCTTCAGCCTCATCCCTGCCGACCAAGATGACCATCGAAGCTATCCCTATGTCCCGCCTTTGGCCTTTTCTATACATGTGCCTGTCCAAGTGTATTTTAAAAATTGATATTGTACCTGCCTCAACTACTTCCTCTGGCAGCTTATTCCATAGAAACATAGAAATTAGGTGCAGGAGTAGGCCATTCGGCCCTTCGAGCCTGCACCGCCATTCAATATGATCATGGCTGATCATCCAACTCAGTATCCCGTACCTGCCTTCTCTCCATACCCCCTGATCCCCTTAGCCACAAGGGCCACATCTAACTCCCTCTTAAATATAGCCAATGAACTGGCCTCGACTACCCTCTGTGGCAGAGAGTTCCAGAGATTCACCACTCTCTGTGTGAAAAAAGTTCTTCTCATCTCGGTTTTAAAGGATTTCCCCCTTATCCTTAAGCTGTGACCCCTTGTCCTGGACTTCCCCAACATCGGGAGCAATCTTCCTGCATCTAGCCTGTCCAACCCCTTAAGAATTTTGTAAGTTTCTATAAGATCCCCTCTCAATCTCCTAAATTCTAGAGAGTATAAACCAAGTCTATCCAGTCTTTCTTCATAAAACAGTCCTGACATCCCAGGAATCAGTCTGGTGAACCTTCTCTGCACTCCCTCTATGGCAATAATGTCCTTCCTCAGATTTGGAGACCAAAACTGTACGCAATACTCCAGGTTCCATATACCCACCCACCCTCTGTGTGAAAAAGTTGCTCTTCATGTTCCAATTAAATCTTGCCCCTCTCACCCTAACCCTATGTCCTCTGGTTTTTGATTCTCCTACCCTTTCTCCTACCTTGCGAGAAAAGACTGTGCATTCACCCCATCTATTCCCCTCATGATTTTACACACCTCTATAAGATCACCCCTCAGCCTCCTGCACTGCAAGGAACAAGATCACCATTACTGGACTTTGGGTGGGCGAGGTTGTCTTAGCCCGCCCAACCATGATGCAAAAACACCAAAGCCCAAGTATGTTTGGATAACGGTTCTCTTTTATGCCCCTGGGCTTTCTTCTGACCGTCTAGACCTAGTTTCCTGGTCACTATATAATGACAATCCAGGTTCCAAAGATTCATTGCCGCAGATACTAACAACACTGCTCATTATGCACACAGATTAACGGCAGCACTACACCAACACGTTGTTAAAAAAAAGTAACTCACAAATGAGCAAAGCCAGACTCATGAAACACACAACAATATTTAGAGTTGAGAATTGGATGGGGAGAGAGGAAAATATTCCACTGCTGGCAAATTTAGGATTCTGGAGTAAAATAAACTCCCCTCAACTAGACCCAGGATGGTATCAGCACTTCAACTCCCCCTCCCATTCCCAATCTGACCTTTCTGTCCTGGGCCTCCTCCATTGTCAGCGTGAGGCCCAGCGCTAATTGGAGGAATTGCACCTCATATTTTGCTTGGGTAGCTTACACCCCAGCGGTATGAACATTGACTTCTCTAACTTCAAATAGCCCTTGCTTTCCCCCTATCCCCTCCCCCTGCCCAGTTCTCTCACTAGTCTTACTGTCCCTGACTGCATTCTATCTCTGTCCCGCCCCCTCCCCTGACATCAGTCTGAAGAAGGGTCTCGACCCGAAATGTCACCCATTCAGCTGGTCTCCTCTCCATCCACAAGTCCAACCTCCGCAGTTTTGGGGACAGAACCTTCTCCAGGGCAGCTCCCAGGCTCTGGAACTCCCTCCCCCAACTGATCCGCAATTCCGTGTCCCTCACCATCTTCCAGTCCCGCCTCAAGACCCATCTCTTCACCTCTGCCTATCCTTAGCCCCACGTCCCCCTCTCTTTTCATCTGTGCATTAATTGCCTCATATTGTGTTTTGAATTGAATTCTGTCTTTACTTTGTGTACTAGTCATGTCTCTACTATTTATTTCATTCCCCTTACATGTTTTTCCTCTACCTGCTAAATTTTTGTAAGGTGTCCTTGAGACTCTTGAAAGGCGCCCATAAATAAAATTTATTATTATTATTATTATTCCTTCTCTCCAGAGATGCCGCCTCACCCGCTGAGTTACTCCAGCATTTTGTGCCTACCCTAGAAGCATTAATCGATAAACAGTCTTGGGTCTATCATCATGCATACAGCATCGTATAAAAATGACATAAATGTATCCTTATGTAAACTTGTTATTTTCAAATCCAGTTTGTCTATTTGAATCAAATTTGTAACCCTACCATCTAACATTTGCAGGAATCTCATCGACCATTCAGTGATTTTTCTTTTCTAACACTTGCTGCAAACATGCGGGCACAGATCATCCATAAATAAATAAACTTAATAGTGAGCGGAAAGCATTTTGGGACCATATTGTACTCTTCACCCAAAACACAAACAGAATTGAGGAGCCAGCGCAAATACCCATTCACGGAGCGTTGTGCTTCTTTCTATCGTGAGGCTACACTATGAAATTCAGGAGCGCAAGATCGTTTGAACGTTCTGCCCGTGACCACGTGGGTTTTTCCGAGATCTTCAGTTTCCTCCCACACTCACAAGATGTGCAGTTTGTAGGTTCATTGGCTTGGTAGAAATGTAAATTGTCCCAAGTGTCTGTAGGATAGTGTTAGCGTGCGGGATCGCTGGTTGGTGAGGTGTCGGTGAGCCGAATGGCCTGTTACCTCTAATCTAAACTCTCTATTCTGCACTTTGGTGTTTTTCTATTGCCATTCTCTGCTGGACGTGTATGGCCTGATTGTTCTCATATATTGTATGATTGGACTGGATAAACGCAAGGTTTTCCAATGTATCTCGGTACACCTGATAATAATAAACTGATGGTAATAATATAGGACAACCAGCAGCCAATGCATGTCCAGAATCCCCCTCAAACCACAGTATGATCATAATAAGATAATCTATTTCTGTTATGCTGCTTGTGGAATTGCTTGTAAATAGTATGATTACATTTAAAGAGAGCATGGGGGAAAGATTTAATGGGAACCTGAGGGGTAACTTTTTACACAAAGGGGGTGGGTATAGTAGTAGGCCCCCCTCAGTCATGACTGACCATGGGTGATGCATCCTAGTTTGCAGATGATGTGTGGTCAGATGTAAGCCTGGGCGATGTCATATGGAGGACAGGCTGTCTGTACGGAGTTTGCACGTTTTCTCTGTGATCGCGTGGCTTTCCTCCAGGTCCCCCCCCTCCACATTGCTGATCGATCCAAAGGAACAGCAGGGCCGTTACAGTTTGGCACCAGAGCCGTTGCAGGAGCTGCCAGAGCGAGGTTGTCGACAACAACGAACTGCCTTAGGGGCTCCGACTCCGGATTTTCTTCAGGTTTACTCCAGGAGCCTTTTCCATGACTGGATATGGCCACAAGGCAGTGGAGGTTTTAAATCAGAGTTTTCCCTCTCCTAGATGGACCGCCTTCTCAGGCTGACGAGCCCCATCTGCCCGAGACTCGTGGGGGCGGGAGCGTCTACCTTCCCGTGCAGGTCTATAGCACCTGCCCACTGCCCATATGGGTGGGTACATGGAACAAGTTGTCAGAGGAGGTACTTGATGCAGGTTGTATCGCAATATTAGATGCACATTTGAACAGGTACATGGATAGGATAGGTTTAGGGGGATATGGGACTAGTGTAGATAGGGCATATTGGCTGACGTGGGCAAGTGGGCCGATCGGCCTATTTCCACACTGTATGACTCTATGACTAAAACATGATGGTGAAAGGGATAAAGAGTTATGCAGATAGATTTAGAGAAAGAAAGTGAGGATGATATGTCTACATCGATTGGTTGGACTGAATGACAAATTTTTGTCTAATAAATCCAAACCAATCTAATAAATATGAACACATATTCCAACAATATTCCCCAGTTCTTCTTCGAAGGCCATAGATTTATTTCATCCATCCGAGGGCAGATGAGGATTGCCTTATCCAGAAAGTGCCACCATTGTCAGGACCGCATTACTTCAGTCCTACAGTGGAGCAGGTGCGGAAAACCCAGGGGGGCCAGAGGGGACACGTCCCCCCCATGTTTTGAGAGGTGGGCGACATACCCGCCAGGTTAACCTGCCTGGACTTGCGGGAAATATGGCCAGCGCGGAGAAGCAGCGCCGGTATCCCGTCAGTCGCGGCCGCCAAAAAATTGTGTCCCCCGTCCCCTCCATGTTTTGATAGTGAGTTCCATTCTTGCAGTGGAGCGCTCGTTTAGTTTAGAGGTACAGCTTGGAAACAGGCCCTTCGGCCAAACCCAATCCACACCAACCAGAGGTCACCCCTAATACTAGCACTATCCTACACACAAGGGACAATTAACCTACAAACCTGCTTATCTTTGGAATATGGGAGGAAACCGGAGCATCCAGAGAAAACCCATGCGGTAATAAGGAGAACGTTATTGGGATTGATCCTGGGTCTCCACTACTGTAAGGCAGCAACTCTATGGTGCTTTCCCACTACCCCGTTCTTTGTTATCCTACTTTTGCATACACTCCTTACACACTAGAGCTAACTAACGTAAAACCAGTACGTCTTTGGGATATGGGGGGGAAACTGGAGCACCTGGAGGAAAGCCACGCGATCACAGAGAAAACGTACAAACTCCGTACAGACAGCACCCGTAGTCAGTTTTGAACCCGAGTCTCCGCCACTGTGAGGCAGCAACTCTACATGTAAACTCCATACATGTAAATTCCATACAGACAGAGCCAAAGGTTAGGATCAAACCAGGGCCCCCCCGATGCTGTGAGGCAGCAGCTCTACCTGCTGCACCACTGTGTCATCCCAAAGATATCTGTTCTCAGTTTTTTTGTATATCATAGAATGTTACAGCTCATATGGAGGCTCCCTGAATCCATGCTGACTCCTTGACTTCGCGTCACAGAGCACGGAAACCGGCCCCTTGGCCCAACTTGTCTGGGCCGACCAAAATGCACCATCAAAGCTAGTCCCATTTGACCGTGTCTGGCCCACATCCCTCTAATCCTTGAATTTGCGACACTTTAGCGGCAAGACTGTTACAAGAAAAAAAACACTGAACCACAGTTCAGATACAACGAAACAAGAAAGCTTATTAAATCTTAACAATTCTCCAGTTGGAGTGGAAGCAAACCAGCTTATGCAGATCAATCTTCATAACATGTCATCCCAATGAAAGAAAAATTGTAATTATCATTTAATCACATGTATTTAAACAAAAATTCAGCAGTTATCCAATGAATGAAGAATTTATCACACGGGAGAGGAGATCAAAAAATTAATTGAAATTGCTGAGGCATACCAGTTGTAGAGGCTGTGATTGGCAGACATGTGAAAATTCCATAAGAGAGGATTCAAGTGCACAATGTTATTTATGTATCACGCAGGTCGGCTGTAAGTCACTAAACCCATATTTCAACATACTTATGGGAAAGATCTACATAATGTTCCTGTGCCTATAGCAATAGTGAATCATTTGATACCATCACTTCAGGGGATACATTCTATATTCGGCAGATTATGACTAAATTAACATTACAATAATTGGGAGCCTCCATGTGTCTTAATAATTTGTCATCCAGATTGTCTCAGTTCTAAATTCTCAGATTTTTTCAGGCTTCTAAATATTGATGAATGTCTTCAAATACAAAACTTCAGATAATTCCAGGTTTTGTTGGATCCTAATGTTGTAAAATGTAGTCATCCCCAGGACATTCGGTTGCATGCTACCCCCGTAGACTGCTAATATTACTCTTTGCTATTAAATTTGGCCTCCTTCAGCAGAACACAAAGACCAGAGATTAAACAGAAGGTGTATTACGGAACCTTGCAGTTCACAAGAAGGCCATTTGAATCGACGCTGGTATGTTGACTTAAAGTCACAGTCACACAGCGTGGAAATCTACCCCTTCCCTGCTCCATCAGACCGAAGAAGGGTCCAAATCCGAGATGTCACCTGTCCATGTTCTCCGGGGATGCTGCCTGACCCGCTGAGTTCCTCCAGCACTTTGCTTGAATCACTCTATGCTTGATTCCAGCACCCACCTTGGTTGTATATAGTTGTACCTTGAATTGGTTGCAAGGAGAGTTTTGAAAAACTAGGATTGTTTTCTCTGGAATGCCGGAGGTGAGCTGACTGAAGTACATAAGATTGTGAGAAGCATAGATAGGGTGGACACTCAGAAGGGATGGAAATGTCAAAGACTGGACAGCATAGCCTTAAGGTGGGAGAGGCGCAGTGCAGGGCAGTTTATATTACACAGCAGATGATGGGTGCCTGGAACATGCTGCCAGGAGTGGTGATGGAAGTGGATACAGTGGTGCCATTTAGGAGACTTTTAGATAGACACATGGATATGCAGAGAATGGAGGGATATGGATCATGTGCAGGCAGCAGAGATCAGTTTAACTCTGCATCATTTTCGGCACAGACATTGTGGACCGAAGGGCCTGTTCTTGTGCTGTACTGTTCTATGATGTATGTACACATTGAAGACCTGGGCTTAAAATACACACTGACTGGTGAAAAAAAAAAGAGTAAGTGTGCGAGATGGAGTTAAACATAGCCCAAGAAGATCAGAGCGAACATTAAGATGAAAGCACTGAGGCAGAATCATTCTGGGGCTAATCTAATACTAGAATCCTCAAATTCTAATGTGTAAAAACATACAACAAACCTGGCAGAATGGATGAAAGAACATGGTAAACACCAATGATTATAAACCATGAAACAAGCTTAAAGAGTAGGTGCTCACCGAGATAGGCAAGTCTTATCACAAGAGAAGGAAAACACTATTTTTCAGAAGATGCTTCTCGTTTATGATGTGGGAGAAATTGCAACTAAAGTGATCCTGTTATCGCCATCTAGATATACCAGCTTAGAGAGACGACCGTTGATGAATGCAGGAAGTTCCACACCTATCTTCATGGAGAAATGTGATTGCTGAGTCCTGAACAAATTCACAAGCCTGCTAACAGATCAAGCAAAACTCTAAATTCTTGAGACTTCAGAGTTATGATTTTGCCATTGAAATACAGATCAGGAGAGGAAATAATGCACTGTCCCACCAGTTGCAATGGGAGAACATGAGATGATAGACGTGTAGGAAGGAACTAAAGATGCTGGTTTCAACCAAAGATAGACACAAAAGGCTGGAGTAACTCAGCGGAACATGCAGCATCTCTGGAGAGAAGGAATGGGTGACGTTTCGGGTCGAGACCCTTCTTCAGACTGGTTAGGGAGATGATAGATACCAGGTGCAAGGATACACAGCCGGCCACAGGTTGCATCAACACAGATGAACAAAGTCACAGCAGGGAGTGGCTAAAGTGTGATTTAACAGATGCTCTCTGTAAAGGTGTCACACGGGTGGCCAAAGGCATTCAAATAGGTACGTGGATCGCAAAGGTTTTGAATGTGGGCCAAAAACAGACACACGGAACCAGCTAAGGTGGGGCATCTAGGTCAGTGCAAAGGGAACACGGCAGGTGGACAGGAGTGTGGGAAGTAGGGCCTCAGTGAGTTGAAGAAAAGTGTGACAAGATTAAACTGGTGCAGCAGATACAGAACTATAGGGATTTCCAAATAGTTGCAAGTGGACACATTGGGCAGAAGGGCATGTTTCCATGCTGTATAACAACTCAATGGCTCTACATTTGCTGTTATAGGAACAAAGGATTCCTGTGGAACTTCTTGGGACAAAACAATTCAATCACCTTCAGAGAATATGGAGAGTTTGATACGGGTTTATTAATAAGACCATCATGGACAGGTACTGCCATAGAGTTGCTGCCTCACAGCATCAGTGATCCGGACTGTCTGTACGGAGTATGTACATTTTCCCACATGGCCCGTGTGGGTTTTGCCCGACTGCTCCATTTCCCTCCCACACTCCAGAAACGTAGAGGTTTGTAAGTTAATTGGCTTTGGTGATTTGGAAAAGTGCCCCTTGTGTGCAGGATAGTGTTAGATAGTGATAGTGTTAAATTAGATCGGTGTGGATTCAGTGGGCCAAAGGGCCTGTTTGCGTTCTGTATCTCCAAAGACATTGCATGGAAACTTATCCCAACAGTGAAGAGACTCCCATCAAACAGAAGCAAAGGGGAATGAGTTTTGCCTTAATGTCACTCCAGACTATTAAGAGATCGCCGGTAAACCTCTCAAGGTCAAACAAAATATATTGTCCACAAGACTAAGCAGCAAGGTGATCTCCAATGCAGTTACGCCATTTACCAACTTCTGGCACAAGCATGTTATTAGTACTTAGTGTGTCCTACATTACCCATTAGCTCAATGTATGTGCTGTAGAGATCAAACATTGTATCTTGTGTCAGCAAATTGCCTGTAGATAAAAAAAATATACATCAGGTAGCTAGAGGTTTAGCTAAGAATCTTGTGCTTCTGAACTGCAAATTCCACACTAGAACTATAGTCGGGCAGTAGTTTGTTTACCCAAATGCTTGAAGCGCCAATTTGACTAATCCATGGTCATGCCCACTCAAATAAGGTGGATCTAATGATAGACTCCACAAGGTTTGCCACATATCTCAAGGAAATAATTTTCTAACACATCATATTTCATTTGGGTAGCTTACAACCCAATGGCATGAACATTGAATTCTCCAATTTTAGGTATCCTCTATTAACCCCCCCCCCCCCCCTCCTCCCCCTTACTTCCACCCCTCCTCCCCTGTACTCCACCTGGACTTGCACATATTTCTCCTCTACTCCTCCCCCTCCATCCCTTCCTCTCGCTTCACAATTTGCAACTCTTTCAATCTTTTTGTCTCATACCATCTGGTTTTTTATCATCTCTGGCCTTTCTCCAACCTCTGCCTATCAAAACCCCGCTCACCTGTGTTCACCTATACCCTGCCATGCTTTGTCCTGCCCTCCTCTCTTCCTGCTTTCTTCCCCCCACCCTCTGCAATCAGTCTGAAGAAGGGCCCTGACCCAAAACCATATCCATGTTGTCCAGTTGTTTGTTTGTTTGTTTGTCTTTTTGCACAAAGTCCGCGAGCATTGCCACTTTTCATTTCACTGCACATCTCGTATGTGTATGTGACGATAAACTTGACTTGACTTGACTTGACAGAGATGCTGCCTGACCCGCTGACTTACTCCAGCACTTTGTGTCTTATTTTGTACACCGGCATCTGCAGTTCTTTTTTTTCCACATACGGTACGAAATGGATTGTTTGTCAAAGTGCTCTCTCCTGTATGGGGAACGTAATGGACATATTTATAGATCGGGAACAACAGTCCTGATTTTTCTGGGAAATGAAAGATCTGAATCTCGAAAGAGTTGATAAAAAATCTCTGAATCTAAGGTCATAAAAATAAATGTGATATTTAGTCATGACTGCAAAGAGGCATAGTCCTTTTCTGTATTAAAGGCAAGATTACTATTTTTCCAATGTTATAGAAAAATCAATAGGAAAACACAATATAATCCTTAAAACCAGTGCAAATTCTCAAATCCTATGTAATAAAAAAAATGGGACTTGACTTATTCAATTACTGTAAACCACCAGCCCTGATTATAAAGTTAAAAGGTTAGTTCGTGCTGCAGCCAAGAAATTAATTAACTTCATTGTGCCAAAGCACAGTTCTGTATTATGGGAATGTTGAACATATATGCATAATAAATGTAAAGGGCTAGTTCTTACTGACACTGGGAAATGCCAGCACTACAAGCTGCCAATTCACCCTGGCTTAATACATCGTGCTCTCATTGTGGAAGGCACATAATCGAAGGGCATAGATTGTGAACCTTCTGGGAGAAACTGCTAACTGCATACAAGAGCAGCCTTGTTCAATATACTGGTAGGGCGGCTTTTAAGCCCACTGGACCTGATATGATTGGAAAGAGAATGTACCACATTCTATATTAATCAACTATTCCACAGTACAGCACACAGCACGGAAACAGACCCTTTGGCCCAACTCGTCCATGCTGAACACGTCCCATCTAAACCCGTTCCATTTGCCTGCCTTTGGTCCATATCCCTCCAACCCTTTCCCATCCATATACCTGTACCAATATCGTTCAAATGTTGTTATTGTACCCCTTGCCTTAACTATTGTTACATATACCCACCATCCTCTGTGGAAAAAGTTGCCTCTCAGATTTCTATTCAATCTTTCCCCCTCACCGATATCCTCTAGTTGTTGATTTCCATACCCAGGGGAAATGACCTGTGGATTCACCCTCACCCTCCTACGCTTCAAGGAATACAGTCCCAGTCTGTCCAACATCTTCCTGTAGCTCAGGCCCTCGAGTCCTGGCAACATCCTCAAAGAGTTAAGGGCCCGTCCCACTGTACGAGGTAATTCAAGAGTTCTCCCGAGTTCTCCCCTGATTCGAGCTTGTGTATTGTACGTAGCGGGTACGTAGGACCTCATGGATGTCATGTAGCGGCTCGTACAAGTAACGGTACAAGTACTCGGGAAATCCGGTAAACTCGTGATGTTTTTTCAACACTGTGGAAAATGTCCACGAGTAAAAATATACTCGTGATGAACAAAATTGTTACCTTTTACTCGTACGAGTCCCTACGTACCTGCTACGTACATTACACGAGCTCGAATCAAGGGAGAACTCGGGAAAACTCCTGAATTATCTCGTACAGTGCGGCAGGTCCTTTAGAAGTTTAATCAACAATACCTGTACTAGTAATATAATATCCCTCTGACTCTTTCACAGGGCAAAGATCCACCTTGTCATTGTCATGTTGTCATAGATTCATACAGCAGGGAAACAGGCCCTTCGGCCCAACTCGTCTGTGCTGACCAAGATGCCCCATCCACACTTGTCCCACCTGCCCGTGTGTCACCCATATCCTTCTAAACCTTTCCGATCCATGCTCCCATCCAAATGCCTTTTAAATGTCTACATCACCTTGTTGTGCAGATACAGTAAAAGTGGGTAAGTACAAGATACTAAACAAAATGGAGCCCAAAATAAAAGAGAACTAAAGAGGGTGAACAGGTGCGGAAAGAGGCACACGCTAAACTCACTATCAACATATCCCAAAGTGCTTCTCCTTTAACGAATTGCGATGGAAAACTATGCTCAGAAAGCTTATGGAGCTTTTATGATCTCTGTCATAAGTCATAGGAGCAGAATTAGACCATTCAGCACATCAAGTCTACTCTGCCAGCCAATCATGTCTGATCTACATTTTCCCTCTCAACCCCATTCACCTGCCTTCTCCCCATAACCTTTGACACTCTGTCATCAGAAGACGAGGTGTTTATCTTTCTTGTGTCCTTGAGATGTACTCAAAGTAATGGATGCAGAGGACATTCATAATAACTTATAGTTTTGCTTAGATTAGTTCACTGTCACATGTACTGAGGTACAGTGAAAAGCTTTTTGTTGCAGCCTAACCAGTCAGTGGAAAGACAATACATGATCACAATTGAGCCATCCACAGTGTACTAGTACATGAGTACAGATATAACAAGTTATCGTTTTTTATGGAAAGGTTTAGAGGGATATGTCAAACACGGGAAAATGAGACTAGTTTAAACAGGGCATCATGGTCAGCATGGATGAGCTGGGCTGAAGGGCTTGGTCTATGTTGTCTGACTCACTGGCTAGTTAGTCAACATCAACATTAAGCAACACCTTTTCCTCAGTAATATGTGCACTTGGGAGTGAAGACAAGTGAAGTCTGGGTGAATAGATATCTTCCTATCTGGTAGATAGTATAAATGATCCCAATTTTGATCTCAGTCTCTGATTGAACAGAATTGAATGTATCACCAGTTCTACGGTAAATTGAACAGAGCATATCCAATCCTCTGCAAATGTATTTAACCTGACTGACACGTGGATTGCCTCTCTCGGCCTGCCTCTCCCTCTCCTCTTGGTCCCTCTCCACTGTGCGAGAGAGGATAATTGCATCCACTCCACGGGGATGAGAAGTTCTCTTTTGCTCACTTGTGTCACCGCCGAGCTGTAATTTCCCATTGGCCTGGCCCCCGCGACATGTCAACATTCACAGCTCGCCAATTCCCAAGCATGTTATGATTCTTGCAGCCAAGTTAAAACACAGGTACACGATCAAATTTCCCATGTGAGCTGCAGGCTTTAAAAACCCAATCATAGACCCGGTGATGAATGGGATGAGGTGTTGGCACTGCCTTGGTTTCAAACACAGGAACTTCAGCAGTGATTTAGAAGTTCTAAATCAATTAGCTCTGTCACGTGGAGGCATGGCGTCCATTCTTAACTTTGAGCACTGTTTCACTGCAACTGTGTTAATCAGGATATACTTTCACGATTAAAGGAAAGACACAAAGTGCTGGAGTAGCTCAGTGGGTCAGGCAGCATCTTGGAGAACATGGACAGGTGACGTTTCTTGTTGGGACCCTTCTTCAGACTGATTGCAGTAGGGGGGGGGGGAGGGGGGAGGGGCAGGGGTAGAGAGAACTGTGACATGGCACAATCATACTTCCATTAAGTAGAGTATCCGCATAAACTGATGACCACTCAGAATGGGACTGCACTTGGAACAGCATTTCCTTTATGGGCAGCCAGCATCACCAAGGACCCACACCACCCTGGCCACCCTCTCATTTCACACCTGCCATCGGGAAAATGGTACAGGAGTCTGAAAACCATATCTCCAGTTTCAGGAACAGCTTCTTCCCAACAACCATCAAGCTCTTGAAAACTACAAACACCAACTAACCTATGAACTACCAACTTTCTTGGTTGCCCTGGGGACTTTGAGATTTGTTTTGCACTAATATTGTTTTTTTTTTTTAATACATTGAACTTTCTTTTGTTTATTGTGTAATATTTGATATTGAGGTTACAGACCTGTTATGCTGCTACAAGTAAGAATGTATTTGTTCTGTTTTTGACAATTGACTCTGCAATTCTATGTGCTTTTCTTATAATGGGTATTTAGCAAGTGACAAACCTATTTTAAGAATATGAGTTCTGAGCTGAAAGGTCATCATCTATCCATGTCCTCCACAGATGCTGCCTGACCCGCTGAGTTCCTCCAGAACTTTGTATCTTGCCCAATTTGGTACGCATGTCTTTCAGGATCCTCCTGCTTTATGGAGCCACTCTTGATGCTGGACATTGTTGACCCTCCCCAGGGTATATACTGCGGAGCTGTCTGCCAGCTTTTCTGTCCGGTTTGAGTCTGAGAGTTTGATTATGTGAGGCCGATGCTTGGAAAGATTGTGAGTCTCAAAGACTTCTCCCAGCCCGGTCATTCCATCAGGCAAAGGGTACAGAGGCTTGAAAACGCCCACCACCAGATTCAGGAACAGCTCCCTCCCCCCTCTAATCCAGCTTCCGAACGGCCCTTCCATAATCTAGAGTCCAATTCACCTCTACCCCATTGTGGACATTGGACTTTGTCTATGGAACTGATGCACTACAATGATGAGAACTGTTTAACCCAAGCTTTTCTTCCCATGAGGGAAGAAAAGCAGCTCTGGGAGGGTTAAACAAGGGGGACTTCACACGTGGTGCGCCAGGGACGGCCCTAGTACACATTGCTCGCTCTCTCCGCTCCCACAACCAGAAGCTCCTGCCACGGGCCGCCCGCTCGTTGGGAAACTGACGGAATTGGGGCAGTGTAAAGCGAGCATCAGTCCATTATAACTGAAATCCGTTGTGGAGAGCTCCGTTATTGCCTGGGTTTTACTGCACTCTGCATTCTATATTTTCCACTTTGCTCAACATATTGCATTTAAGTTTGACTTGATTGCAATTATGTATATTATTATCTGATCTGATTGGATAGTATGGAAAACAAAGTTTTTGACTGTACCTCAGCATACATAGTCCTAGAGTCATACAGCATGGAAGCAGCCCCTTTGGCCCAACTTGCCCACACCGACCAACATGTCCCTCTACACTAGTCCCACCTGCCTGCGATAGGACCTCTCAACCTGTCCTATCTATGTACCTGTCTAAATGTTTCTTAAACGTTGCGATTGTATATGCCTCAACCACCTCCTCTGGCAGCTCGTTCCATACACCCACCGTCATTTGTGTGAAAAAGCTACCCCTGAGGTTGCTGTTGAATCTTTCCCCCCCTCATCTTCCACGTGACCATCATCAACCTAAAACCTAAGCAGCTTCCCAACTGTTGCCCCAGTGCCAGATGGTAGAGAGGAAGACCTTGCAAAGGTGACCGGGCTACAGGCAGTATGGCCATGCTTGAAACGGGTGCCTCGGTCAATGCCAAACCATCCATCTGGTTTCATTCTTATTGTGAACACGTTTTCTGCTGAGTTGCTGTACCATTGAGAATTCCTCCTGAAAAATGCAATTCTTGTTTTTTCTACTTCCCATGGTTATTGAAAAAAAGAATATTACTGCCAGAGACTCCTTGGCAAGTGTATGTACACAAACACAACATGAAAATAAATCACTCAAAGAATTTAGATAACCTTAAAGTTAGACTGGTCCACTGTCGGGATATTGAAATCAATACAATAGATTCAGCATGCTCATGCTCTTGGGAAATAATGCATAAAATGATCAAGCCCTCATGCTAGGTATATGTTACCAACATACATATGTGACCACACATTGTGAAAAATTCCTATGTTTGCACCTTAGAAGTTAGTGATATAATTATCCTGAACTCACATCTGGTTGGCTCCAATTTATTCGTTTTGGCCAGAGAGAGTATTTTTGAAAGAGCAATCTGATAGACGGTGTGCAATACATCACCCTTTCTTTAAAAAAAAAAAAAAAGCAATTAAGGACAAATAATAAATCAAAATATAAAACAAATTTACTAAAGGCCAAGCGATACAGCTGAAATGTTTGCATAATTATGAATAAGAGACAGATACATTAAAGTGACATTTTAGCCTTTCCGTCAAGACCTGAAGGGACCTGAAGTGATACCATGGCTTTTTGCCCATCTGATTCTGTAATGGCTGGCATTGACAAGACAGAGAGGATGGAATTTGGCAAAGTGGTTGCATTTTGTTCAAATGAATCTGTTGTCACCTCCTGGGCTGGTCTGGGACAGCTGTCATGTTAAGCAGCAGCTGATGACATGCCCCATCTGAGATAGCAAGGGGCCCTCACTGCTGCAGCATAGATCACCCACCAACACGTACAGCCCCGGGAAAGACAATGGGCGGCACAGTGGCGCAACGGTACATTTGATGCCGTACAGCGCCAGGGACCCATGTTCGATCCTGACTACAGGTGCTGTCTGTACAGAGTTTGTACGTTCTCCCTGTGACCACGTGGGTTTTCTCCGGGTGCTCCAGTTTCCTCCAGTGACGTTCAGGTTTGTAGGTTAATTGGCTTCATTAAAATTGTAAATTGTCCCTTGTGTGTAGGATACTGCTAGTGTACGGGGGGGGGGGGCTTTTTGGAGTGCTAGTATGGGTGTTGTGGGCTGAAGGGACTAGTTTTCAGAGGGCTAGTATGGACATTATGGGCCAAATGGATTCTTGGGCTGGCGGCTCAGTCACTCAAGCCTGTTGTGCTGGCAGCTCACTCACTCACGACTGGTGGGCTGGCAGTTGACTCAAGGCTATTCCTTGACATTCCATTTCAAGCAGGGTGCAAGGCCACTAAAGACAGCGAGTCACGACCTCTCACTCCTCCATCTTGCAGAGACTGAGCCACGCCCACACTTCTGGGTTTTATAGTCCCTCCTCCCCTCCCACCAGAAGGGGTGTGGCCTTCATGGCGTGATTGACAGGAGAGAGAATCTCAACATTTTAAAATCACTAATGACTCTTTTATTTTTCACCGATGGGAAAAATCCTCGGCACCTGATGAGCGGAGGGGGACTCTGAGTAAGATGACCAAAAATCACAGCCGTACGTGGTAGCGTCTTTTCTATAATCAATATAAAGCACAAACTGGAAGTGGTCAAGATTAGACTTTTAATTATATAGAAGGCAAGGCAACTTTAATTGGGCAAGGCAACTTTAATTAGGCAAGGCAACTTTAATTAGGCAAGGCAACTTTAATTAGGCAAGGCAACTTTAATTAGGCAACACAGCTTTAGCATTTCCAAACCAAAGGCAACACAGCTTTAGCATTTCCAAACCAAAGGCAACACAGCTTTAGCATTTCCAAACCAAAGGCAACACAGCGTTAGCATATGCAAACTATATTTTCAAACCACATTAAGGGCACTGACAGGTCAGCCAAACCACCTACAGTTTAGTAGACATGTGTTCAGTGTTATTCACAGCTCAGACTGAGAGACATGACCCTCTCGCTCCCCATCTTGCAGAGACTGACTGAGGCACTCAACACTTCCGTGTTTTATAATCCCTCCGGAAGGGGCGTGGCCTTCAGGAGAGAGAATCTCAACATTTTTTAAACACTAATAACTCTTTTATTTTTAATCGATGGGAAAAATCCTCTTGTCCTGCGCAGCGGAGGGGTCTCTGAGTAAGATGGTCAAAAATCACAGCCGTAAGTTTTTTCTAAAATCAATATACAGAACAACAGGAAGTGGTCAAGCTCAGACTTTTAGTAATATAGATAATAAACAAAAAAAATAAATAAATTTAAAATATATATTATTGCAAAACTCCCAAAGTCTTTGGTGCAATGAAGAGAAATCATGGAAAAGAGCTAGAAGATAAGTCAGACTTGATCAAAATGTAAATATCCTGAGACGCATCAGTTTACTGCATGGTAAAAACTCAAAATGTACAAGCGAGTCTGCTTCTAATAAAGGATTGGCTGCTTATTGACAGAATGAACAACTTCCTGGCTCTGAGAAATGTAAAGACCTCATTATTATTTTAGATCGGTTCAGCTGATTTTAAATTTGCTTCCTTCACTGAAAACTTTCCACAAAAATTAATGATGTCCTGGCCACTGTTTGCTCAGTGGATGGGTGTACTATTCATAACAGAGCAATTAATCTTATGGACAGAGATGTGAAAAAGACATGTTATGGATATGGACACAATCGAACCCCAGGGGTTAATGCAGCACCGTTAATCTCATTGTACAAAACTGTTTTAACCTCAGTACTAATGTGCAGTACATACAGAAATCCATGAAAGGAATCAATGTGACCAACACCAGGAAAAAAATCTCATGTTATTTTAGAAAAATTCTGTAGATTATCAATAGTAGCACAAATTCTATTCACATATCTGCTTTTATAGAAATAAATTGCAGCACCAGATTTTGAACAATTGAACCACATTTTATTCCCATTTCTCAAAGATTATACTCGATGTTCACTCATAGACACATTTTCACATCCTTTGATGAACTTATTTCTCACCATCTGTATAACCACCACCAGACACACACTGCATTCCCAAAAATGCTGGAGAAACTCAGCGGGTGCAGCAGCATCTATGGAGCGAAGGAACTAGGCAACGTTGCCTATTTCCTTCACTCCATAGATGCTGCTGCACCCGCTGAGTTTCTCCAGCATTTTTGTGTACCTTCGATTTTCCAGCATCTGCAGTTCCTTCTTAAACACACTGTGTTCCCTCTGCCCAATCACAATGATCCCACAATTTGCCTGTGATTGCTTTAGCTTTAGGCTTATTATTATTATTATTATCATGTTCACCAAGGTACAGTGAAAAGCTTTGTCTTGCATGCTATCCATACAGATCAGATACACCAGACATAAATATTTCCCATCAGTTCCAACTGGCTCAAAGGGCCGAATGGCCTACTCCCGCACCTATTTTCTATGTTTCTATGCAACTCAAGTACAATAGACAGAGCAAAGGGGGTGTAAGGAATATAGTTCACAGCATTGTAGCTCATCTGTTTCTTAGATAAAGTTCAATGTCCTCAATCAGGTAGAGGTGTATCGGACAGCACTCTAGTTTATGGAAGTTCAGAAGCCTATTAATGGAAGGGAAGAAGCAGTTCCTGAGACTGGTGGTGTGCACTTTCAGGCTTCTATATCTTCTTCCCCACGAGAGCGGGGAGAGGAATACCCAGGGTGGGACGTCTTTGGTTTAGTTGGGTGCTGTTCGGATGCAGCAAGAATTGTAGATGGAGTCAGTGGTGGGGAGTCAGGTCTGTGTGCTGCACTGAACAACATAGTTCAATCCACCATGCTTGTGACTACCAAGGCCTTAAGGAAGGATATTAAGTTGGAACGGTTTCACAAGAGATTCATCAGGAAATTACCTGGGTTTGCAGGTTTGAGTTATAAGGAGGGGTTGGATAGGATAGGACATTATTATTTGGAGTGTAGGAGGCGGAGGGGTGACCTTATTAACCCACCTTGTCCATGCTAATCAAGCCGGCACAATGGCCTGCATCCATTGACACCCTTCCTATCCCTATATCTGTCCAAATGTCTTTTAATTGTATCACATGATCTTGTACACCTCAATAAGGTCACCCCTTCAGAGTCCGACGGACCAAAGTAAAGAAAAGCCCTAGACTATCCAACTTCTCCGTATAATTCTACCCCACAAACCCACGTAACATCCAAGTGAGTTTCTTCAGCAATTATACAGTTGAACTGCATAATATCTTACCGTATGTGCTTTCAATTCCTCATAATCTCAACCCCTGTGCCACGACTGGTGCTCTGAGCCTGTAATATTCAACAGCTCACCACACAAGCCCCATTAATACATGAAATGTGAAAGTGTGAAAGGGCTATCGATGGTTGACATGGCTCGGTGGGTTGGAGGGCCTGTTTCCATGCTTCATCTCCAAAACTAAAATATTTATCTAACCTCTTGAGCTAAAATCTAATTATGAATACAAAGTTGGAGTTTACATCCTTCCTATTTGAGTGAATGGATAGGATAGCAGGATACTGTAGCTTACTGCCTCTATTTGTTCTGCTACTCAATTATACAGGGTCAACATCTTAGTTTAACTTAGAGATACAGCATGGAAACAAGCCCTTCGACCCACCGAGTCCACGCCGACCATCTGTTCTCAGTAGTTCCATTTTATCCCACTTCCTCATCCACTCCCTACACACTAGGGCCGATTTACAGGGCGAATTAACTTGCAAACCCGCACGTCTTTGGAATGTGGGAGAAAACCGGAGCTTTGGGGGGGTCAAGATCGAATCCTGGTCTCTGGCGCTGTGAGGCAGTGGATCTACCAGCTGCACCACTGTGCCATTGACCAACTGACCCACCGACTCCACGCCAATAATCGGTCTCCCTTTCACACTTTCACAGGTATTTGCACATTCTTTGTATTAGTGCACTGCAATAAGTGACACTTGTGAAAAATCTTAAACCATGTTGTTTGGTGAGTTCCATGTTTTAATGGGGCTTGTGTGGTAAGCTGTTCAATACCAGTTGCGACACAAGGGATGAGATTATGGGGCATTGAAAGCACATACAGTACACCCCTTTCTGCTTTCCGCAGAGATCATTCCCTCCGCAACTCCCTGGTCAACTCGTCCCTTCCCACCCAAACCACCCCTTCCCCAGGTACTCTCCCCTGCAACCGCAGGAGATGCAACACCTGCCTCTTTACCTCCCCCCTCGACTCTGTCCAAGGACCCCGACAGCCTTTTCAGATGAGGCAGAGGTTCACTTGCACCTCCTCCAACCTCATCGACTGTATTCGCTGTTCCAGGTGTCAACTCCTGTATATCGGCGAGACCGAGCGCAGGCTCAGCAATTATTTCGCTGAACACCTCGGCTCAGTCCGCCTTAACCTACCTGATCTCCCAGTTGCTCAGCACTTTAACTCCCCCTCCCATTCCCAATCTGTCCTTTCTGTCCTGGAACTCCTCCATTGTCAGAGTGAGTGGTCCGCCCTGTTTCGACGAATGCAATCAACCTGGCGTACACAATCAAATAGATCAAATAGAACAAGTTGTCCTAAAACATTAGGCTGTGCACGCCATACGCAAGAAGAAGAAGAAGAAAAAGAGTGAGGTCCAGCGCTAATTGGAGTAACAGCACCTCATCTTTCGCTTGGGTAGCTTACACCCCAGCGGTATGAACATTAACTTCTCTAACTTCAAGCAACGCTTGCTTTCCCTCTCCCTCCATCCCCTCCCCTGCCCAGTTCTCCCACCAGTCTTAATGTCTCCGACTACATTCGATCTCTGTACCGCCCACTCCCCTGACATCAGTCTGAAGAAGGGTCTCGACCTGAAACGTTACCCATTCCTTCTCACCAGAGATGCTGCCTATCCCGCAGAGTTACTCCAGCATTTTGTGTCTGTCTACCTTCGATTTCAACCAGCATCTGCAGTTCTATCCCACACAAGATATTATCCCACCTGTAACACCTGTGACCTCTTGAGCTAAAATCTTTTACATAAAGTTGGAATTGACATTTGTGTAAATAGGGAAACCTAACATGGTTGATTTTATAGTGTAGTTTACTCTCGGTTTGAATCCTCTACCCAATTATACAAGGTCAATATCTCGAAGTTATATTGGCCCCATCTGAATTCCTGTTCAAAAATTCCATTGGACTTCCTCGAAACTTATTAAGCGTTACTTCAAACTGTTGTATTTATATTGATACCTGTGTGAACCCCAAGCTAATCTTACACCACTTCCATTTAATTTTGGTGACTGCCGCGGGTGACAGAGGTGCAGAGTAGAAAGCATTTAACTTTGACAAGAACCTTGTAGATTCACAAGCCGAGAAATAAATATCGGTCAGAAAGCATTTTCTTGAATTATGGAAGTCACAATTTGACATAGTCACTCCCCAGGTCATTATATTAAAAAAACACACACACACCGTTCTCTTTAGACTTGCTTTTCCATCCTGACCCCAAATTGCCTCCGAGTCGCTAATTAGTTGATTGATTAATCATTTGCAAGTGCAATTTCGATGAATCTTACGCTCCAAGGGGGGACGGTGATGGCTCTGAAACAAAGTAATTGTTTGACCTTGACTTCTTCCTCCGTTACATCATTTGTGAAGCAAATGGTTTATCTCGCAGTGACATGTCTGGCCCCGAACGAAGACTTGCAAGAAGTCATTAGTGGCTGAAAACTATAAATTAGTCACAAGTGGCCACTGGGTATTTATAAACAAACATAATCAGTCCACAATTGTGGCTTTATCTACAAAAGAAGAACACAATCCACCCACCGTTGGGTTATACCAAATATAGACACAAAATGCTGGAGTAACTCAGCAGGTCAGGCAGCATCGCTGGATAAAATTGATAGGTGACGTTTCGGGTCAGGACCGATCTCTTTAGACCGATCCGATCACTGAGTTACGCCAGCATTTTGCAACTGAGCGACCATCTAACGTAAAGATGGCTGCCGTGAAGAGAGAGTGGACGCTGGCGCGCTTTGGCTGCCGCTGCTCTCTCTTCACACTGTGTTTTTGATTTTCTGTTTTTGGATTGAATTCTGTTTTTAATTTGTGTCTCGGTGATGTCTTTATTACTTGTTATACTCCGATTATATGTTATTCCGATTACTATGTAAGGTGTCCTTGAGATGTCTGAAAGGCGCCCATTAAATAAAATTTATTATTATTATTATTATTATTATTATTATTATTATTATTATTATTATCTACCACTTTGGAGACGCTCGGACTATCTTTAATCGGACGCTACTGGACTTTATCTTGCACTAAACGTTATTCCCTTTAACCTGTATCTGTACACTGTGGACGGCTCTATTGTAAGCATGTATAGTCTTTCCTCTGACTGGTGAGCATGCAACAAAAGCTTTTCACTGAACCTGGGTACATGTGACAATAAATTAAACAAAACTATCTTTGGTATAAATCCACAGTTTCTTTTCATTAGTCCTATGGTTAATTTTGTTACAGAATGAAAAGTAATTATTTCCCCGCATTATTGTGGTTCAAGTGTTCACTCTCTTGCTTTCTAAATCAGTGAAGGAAAAGAAGGCTGAGGGATCATGAACCTGTCTTCATTGGTGGGACAATGGCGGAGGGAGCCAACAGCTTCAAGATCCTGGGCGTGCACATCTCTGAATATCTGAGAACACTGAAGCAATCACAAAAGAAGCTCACCATCCCCTCTACTTCCTCAGGAGATGTGGCTTGTCAATGAATATTCCATTGAACCTCACATGTGTACATTGGAGAGCACACTGACTGGTGGCATCACGGCCTAGTTTAGTAACTCAAATGCCCAGGAATGAAGGAGCCTGCAGAAAGTGGTCGACTTTGCCCGGTCCATCACGGGTATTGATCTCCCCGCCACTGAAGGGATCTACACCTTGGCATTGTTATTTTCTCACTGCTACTTTTGGGAAGAAGGTACAGGAGCCAGAGAACCAGTATCTTCAGATTTTTCCCAACAACCATGAGGTTCTTGAGCCACATTGCACAACCCCACCACTTAGAAACATAGAAATTAGGTTCAGGAGTAGGCCATTCGGCCCTTCGAGTCTGCACCGCCATTCAATATGATCATGGCTGGTCATCCAACTCAGTATCCTGTACCTGCCTTCTCTCCATACCCCCTGATCCCTTTAGCCACAAGGGCAACATCTAACTCCCTCTTAAATATAGCCAATGAACTTGCCTCAACTACCTTCTGTGGCAGAGAATTCCACAGATTCATCACTCTCTGTGTGAAAAATGTTTTCCTCATCTCGGTCCTAAAAGACTTCCCCCTTATCCTTAAACTGTGACCCCCTTGTTCTGGACTTCCCCAACATCGGGAACAATCTTCCTGCATCTAGCCTGTCCAACTCCTTAAGAATTTTGTAAGTTTCTATAAGATCCCCCTCAATCTTCTAAATTCTAGCGAGTACAAATTCTACCGAGTCTATCCAGTCTTTCTTCATATGAAAGTCCTGCCATCCCACTTCAACCCTACCGAACCACGACAGACTTTGTACTACTACCCTTGCTCTATGTGCGGGCACGGAGGCTGAGCGCTGGCCATGTGAGGTGAGGAACGGGTCGAGGTGTCAGTGAGTGGGCCGCTGGAGGCCCTGTAGCAGCCTGGGTCTCTATTAGATCTGGCACCATTCCAAGAGGCCGAACGGGTGGAATGGACGCGCTCTGCAGCGGCACGGAGTGGCGGAGCAGCGGTGGAGAACACTGACACCATCGCCTGGCCTGGCCGACCCCTTCAACTCCGACCCTGTGCTGCCGCCAGGACAATGGGCCATTATGGCCATGTTAAGGCTCGATATTTTGAAGAACTTTGAAACTTTGAAATGTGGCAACTCCCGTGTATTGTCTCAGCGTAATCTACTATTCTTGTGCTCTTGTACTAGAGTAGGATTGTGCTGTTGGACAGTAGGATTTTTACTTAACTATGAATTTCACTGCTCCAAGATATATGTGACAGTGAAATACCATTGAATCCATTGGCATGAAATGGATTAGGTAGAAACTGCAAAATAACAATGCTAAGTATGTAGATGTAACAGAATAAAACGAAACAAATGTAAATTGTTCACCACCCTTCATGTGGGATTAATGCCTGCCTGACATCTTGCAAAGGATGTTAATTTAAGTCAGTCACAACTTTGTATCAAGTTCAAGAAAGATTACAGAAATAATTCTGTAATTAGCACTTTATCAAAGTGAAAGATGGTTAATAAATACACTTTTAATTGCGATCTTAATTATTTAAAATGCATGCTGTTCTTTGGCAATGAATTAAATAGTTGAACAAAAATGCTCATTTTGTAGAAAGGATTGTGGCACCCGGTCAGTAATGCATTTGAAACGGATTTTAAAAAAAACATTTAAACAGTGTGGAAACGGTTGCGCTTATTGTCACTGGACTTGGAACACCACAGCGGAGAACCGAATCAGGGAGCTCAGGAGAAAAATAAAAAAATAAACTTGAGTTAATGAAAAAAGGAATTGGGGCAAATCAGTGATATTACATTCCGTAGCGTATCACGATCACAGCTCTCTCACAGAAACATCTATTGGGGAAAAATGTACCTGGAGAGTTCTAGTGAAATCAGCGATTTATTCAATTTTCACTCACATAATTAAGGTGAAGGTCTTTTTCTGGTTTAAAACTTGAATACCTTAAATCTTAATTTCTCCTGTGACGGAGGTCTGGGTTTGGGAAATTATACTGCTGAGCAAGGTGAAACACATTAATATCTGGCTTTGAAGGTTTGCGTAATAAAATGCAGCCGAGTTTCTCTCTTAGCAAAGAAAAAAGCCCCAGCATTTCTCTATTACATTAGCTTTGAGAGAAAATGAGAGAAATTCTTTGTCAACGACAAAAAGCATTTGTTCTATCAATCTTGCACTGTCCAATGTTTACGATTATTGTAGCATGGGTTTCTCCTTTTAAAATCAGGTTTAGGAAGCAGCCTGCATGTATTGGGCATACTATACCTTGCTCAAATTCAGAGTGCAGCATTTATTTTTCAATTGAATATTGATGTCAGAGATGAATGAATGAATATTTAAAGCAGAACCATGAGTAAGCCTTGGTGAAGAGGTAGCACTGGGTGGAGATGTGACGGATGTAATGGGCTGAATGGCCTTTCTCTGCTGTAAAACTTCAATTTCTCCAGTTACTGTGTTGTGCAGTGTTCAAATGCCTGATAGTTGTTGGGAAGAATCTGTTCTTCAACCTGGAGACCACGGCTTTTAGGCTCCCGTACCTTCTTTTCTCGATTTTCACTGGGATATGGGTCAAACGCAGGCAGATGGGTCTAGTGTAGAAGGGACGAGTTGGCCCGTGTGGGCAAGTTGAGCTGAAGGGCATGTTTCCGGGTTGTAAGACTCTGACTCTATGAATGAGGCTGATTGCGATTTTCCCACTTACAGCAGCTGGATGCTAATTGGAGTCAAGCGCAGGATAACAGAAGCAGGCCACCAGACCTGTTGCAAAAATGCTGAGCTCTCATACTGCCCTTTCTTATTATTTAGTGGAGCAGAATGAGGAATATAAAGGAAAAAGCTGTGGCATTAAGTCCAGTGAATGCATGTAACATCCACGTGACTCACAGGCAGTGCCTGGTGCCCAAATGGAGGAGCAGTGGAGTGTGTAATGCCTAAGCTGTTCATAAACTTCATAATACAGTATCAAGGTGTATCCTAGACCATACATTATAAATGAGAAGTGAATTACTTTCTCCATTACGAATGGATGACTAGGGGATTGGCAGTTCGGTCCTGGGCTTTGCCAGCAGGTTTCTTAGAGAATGATAACCTCACTAACTCACCTTAGAAATCGCTCCCCGTGACAGACACTGCACATTCAGCACTCGTTGACTTATTTCCTCCTTAAATTATTGGATTTTAAAAAGGCAACGATTGCCTAAGGTGAGGAATTCAACTTTCAGCTTCCTCGAAATAGACAGTAAAATTAGGTTGAGATATAAGTGAAAAGCCGAGTACATGTCCTGATCGCTTCGGAAGATACGCCGCATTGTTTATTAAGTTTTCATTTAAAAACACAATTACAACCCAGCCATATTAACTGGAATTATAAAAACAGAATTCTGCCGATAGAAATGCAGCAGTCACTTGTTCATTGATTGCAAAATCTTATTTCCAACTATTCACACTTACAAGGTATCTATATTAATTGTAATCAGCGGACAAACACTTCAGGCTTTTAAAACAAGATTGCATCTAATTCCATCGCTAAAAAAATTGTTCCAAATCAAAGGTCAGGTTATATAGGAATTTTATTTATCGCAAGGCACCAGACTCTATTCAAATCGTCTCATGATTTAGTTTAACCGGGGCGGCTGTCTGCTTTGTAATGTGGCAATGCCGCATTTGGAGATCAGAGCTGAGCTGAAATTGGTTGAAACTTGACCTGTGAAATGCAGTATATTCTCAGCAGGTTTATTCATATGATTCAGTGCCACTGTAACCGTGACCACCTCAGAGATCGATTTCAAACTGGCACTGATTCAGATGTGCATCAATTTAATCTGACCGTGAATTAGCATTCTACCTTGAAACATTTTTTTATTTTATTCCTTCTCTTTCCCATTGTTGCCATCATTTAGTTTAGTTTCGTTTCGTTTTAGAGATACAGCGTGTAAGCAGGCCCCTTCGAGCCTCCGAGTGCGCGCCTACCAGCAAACACCATGCACTAGTTCTGCCCTACACACGAGCGCCAATTTACAGAAGTCGATTAACCTACAAACCCACACGTCTTTGGAGTGTGGGAGGAAACCAGAGCACCCGGAGAAAACCCCCGTGGTCACAAGGAGAACTTACAAACTGTGTACAGTCAGCACCCATGGTCAGGATCAAACCTGGGTCTCTGGCGCTGTGAGGCAGCAACTCTACCGCAGCGATTCAACAAATAAAAATAAGATGGATTAGAAAAACCAACCAGCAATAACAAGGATGAAACCTCCTGTTATTGCAGGTCTGGAGCTAAATTCAACCCTCCTCGTAAATTAGCGCTAACATTTTGTGAGGAGAGGCTTTACATTGGTGCGGCTAGTACAGCTGCTGCCACACAGTGCAGGAGACTCGGGTTTGATGCTGGCCTAGGGTGCTGTCTGTGTGGAGTTGGCACATTCTCTCTGTGACCGTGTGAGTTTCCTCCAGATGCTTCTGCTTCCTCCCACATCCCAAAGATGTGCAGGTTTGTAGGTTAATTGGCCCTCTGTAAATCACCCCTAGTGTGCAGGGAGTGGGATAACGTAGAATTGGTGTGAATGGGTGATCGATGGTCGGAGTGGACTCAGTGGACTGAAAGGGCCTGTTTTCATGCTGTATCGCTGAACTGTAGATTAGCAAAGGAAGCAGATTGCCACCAATTCAAGTATACACGTGTACATTACTTAGCTTAGTTTAGAGATACAGCACGGAAACAGGCCCTTCGGCCCACCGAGTCCGCACCAACCATCGATCTCGCCGTACACTCGTACATTCCTACAAACTAAGGACAATTTACAATTTTTACTGAAGCCAATTAACCTACAACTCTGTGTCTTTGGAGTGTGGGAGGAAACCGGAGCACCCGGGGAAAACCCACGTGGACCCAGAGAAAACGCACAAAGACTGTACGGACAGCACCCATGGTCAGTAGTGAAACCCGGGTCTCTGGCGCTGTAACTCTGCTGCCTCTTGCAAAACCTGTACAGGTACTTTCTTCATCCAAACTACATGCATGCATCTAAAATATTTTTTTTTAATACTTATGCTCAAGTTTGCATTCAAGGATAAGAGTGGTTACATATATTAATGCAGTTTACTGCTGATCATGCTGTGGCAGGTTGGTACCAGGGAAGAACACTTGTCCTTATTGTTGTACCACAGCCAAATAAAGTACACCTTGGGAACAGGGAAAAGGTACATTTTGTTCTCTATTACCTCAAATATGTTCATTGTCCTCCCACCCCCCTCCCCAGACATAGAAAGGCAGCTTGGTCTGGCACTGTGTAACGCTCTCAGTTCCAACACCGACCGTCCAGATGCACCTGATGAATTATGGGCAGCAGTTGGATTAAACACAATTTTTTTTTAACTCAGATCCCTGGTTAACTTTGACAGGGAAACGTTTTGATGCAGCTCCAGGCTTTACTTTACAACCTCACATGGCCAGCAGTATAATCAAGAACCAGTCTCAATCCTGAACTTCCCTCTCCCACCAGGCAAGAGGTTCAGAGGTTTCAGGAACAGTTTCTTCCCAGCTATTAGCAGGCAACTAAACCATCCTATCACCAATTGACGAGCAGTCCTGACCTCCCATCGACCTCATGGGAGACCCTCGGACTACCTTTAATTGGGCTTTATTGAACTTTATCTTGCCCCAAACATTAGTCCCTTTATCCTACACCTGTATAGTCTTTCCGCAACTAAAAAATCTTTTCACTGCACAAACACGTGGCAGTAATAAATTAAACTATCTAACGTTGATAGGGGAAACATTTTAAACTCTTCATCCTGCTGGAGCTGGATTCGACCTTGAATATGAAAGGTTGATGTGATAATGCACTGTTCATGCAGATTAAAGGAAGATTAACAAGCCAATTTTTGCATCTTGGACATGCATCAGCTACTTGCTTACAGCAGTCAAAAAAGTGGTCTTAGAAGTCCTTTCTTGCTCATTGAACTGCACCCCATTGACATTTGGTTTCAATGAAGCGTGAGAGAGAACCACCTGAGATTGCAGCCCGGTTAACGGCTGGTCATGTTTTCTGTAAAAAGTCGGAAAAATGCAAGCCAGTAAATGGACTCTGCTGTTCATGCCAAGTATTTAGCTGCATTGAGTGTAAGAGTCATGATTCAGCTCTATAAGATGCAGAAACAAATGCTGTTTAATAGATGACACAAAGTGCCGGAGTAACTCAGTAAGTCAGGCAGCATCTGTGGATGGCCTGAAGGGTCTCGACCCCAAAATGTCACCTATCCAAAGCCTCCACATCCTGCTTATAATGGGGCGACTAGAACTGTACGTAATATTCCTAAAGCGGCCTGAGCAAAATCTTATAAAGCTGAATTATGACTTCCTGAATCTTATACTCAATGCCCTGATCAATGAAAGCAAGCATGCTATTGCATTTGAAGAAGGGTCCCGACCCGAAACGTCACATCCTTTTTCTCCAGAGGTGCTGCCTGACCCGCTGAGTTACTCCAGCACTTTGTGTCTTATTGATGCTCTCAGGCCATAATTGAAGCATTGCATGCAGTTCTGGTCGATCCAATACAGGAAGAATGTAAAGGCTTTGGAGAGGGTGTAGAAGGTATTTACCAGAATACTGCCTGGGTTAGTGGGTATTATTGAGAGGGCATTAGCTACAGGGGGAGGTTAGACTGACTTGAGTCGTTTATCTGTTGGGAGACTCGATAGGTGTATAAAATGATGATAGAGGGATAGATAGAGTAGACAGCCACAACCTTCTTTGCAGGGTGGAAATGTCAAATACTAGAGGGCTTATCTTTAAGGAGAGAGGGGCAAAGTTCAAAGATGTGTGGGGCAAGTATGTTTACACAGAGGGTGGTGGGGGCCTGCAACGTGCTGATGGTGGAAGCGGATATGATAGTGGCATTTAAGAGGCTTTTAGATAGGCACATGGATATGTAGGGAATGGAGGGATATGGATTACGTGCAGGTAGCGAATGGTTTACCTCAGCATCATGCTGGGCACAGACATCGTGGACTGAAGGGCCTGTCGTGCTACTGTTCTATCATCTACAGCAGTGGTTCACAACCTTTTTTAACTCATGGCCCCCTTGGGATCTTTTAATTTTTCTGTGGCCCCCCCTAACATTATTAGCGGAAAAAATCATGTTCAATATCATAATACCTTCCATAAAAATATCGGTGTCTATTAATTGCACAAATATACTCTTTTATTCTATTCCACAAACATCAAAAATATTTTGTGGGTTCAATAAAACAACCATTTATAATCATACATTAAAAATATATTTCAACGACATAGATTTAAATTTATTAGAACTGAAATTTAGGAGGTAGCTCTGTGGCCCCCTTCATTGAACCTGTGGCCCCCTAAATCCCAAAGTTTTTCTGTGGTCCCCCTGAAATTTGCCATGGCCCCAGGTTGGGAATCACTGATCTACAGTATGTCTTTGATCACAACATGTCCCTCTAATGGGAGCAACACAATATGAAGAAACTCCTAATTGGGGCCTTTTCTCATTTGTATCTGTGAATAATTTCCTCCAGACTAGTTTTTTTTAGACAGACTATTTTTTCTCGCCACGGTGGTGATTGTGCTTTATTGATATTATTACAAAATCATAACTTTATCTGATCACTTCAAAGGCTATGCAATAGAAATAAATTGTTTAAATCAATTTGAAATTTTCAATTCTATTCAGCGTTTGCGCTCACTCTGGTCTCGGGGGCCGTGGAACAATGATAAAGAGAGCACATTAAATGGAAACACCAGTTTGCACTAAAAAATCTATGAAACTAATTTGTTCAATGAAGATTACTCTCATAAGGCGACTGGGGTCAACAGACTTGCAATCTACATAATGGTTTGAACTGTCAGCTGGAATAGAGGAGGTGGGATTGAATAGAGAAGCCCCTCTCTCCCCAGCAGTGGAAAAAAGATTGAAAAAAGGAGTGAGATATATATGTGTGAAATATAGTCATACAGCATCGAAACAGGCCCTTTGGCCCAACCTGCCCATGCTAACCAAGATCCTAATCTAGACAAGTCCCACCTGCCCGCGTTTGGCCCATATCCCTCTAAATCTTTCCTATCCATGTACTGTCCAAATATCTGGGTTAAAGATTCTGTACATTCACCCTATCTATGCCCCTCATAGATTGATACACCTCGATAAAATCACCACTCACCCTCCTGCGCTCCAAGGGATAAAGTCCAAGCCTAATGAGGTGGTGGTGTGAGAATAGCGAGAATAATGAGGACTGTAGATATGGAGTGAATGGATTGGGGAAAGAGTAAAGTGGAATGAATAAAATGTGTGATAAACAACACAAGCTGCAAACATACAAAGTCCAGTGAAGGTTCTGAAGAGAATATGTTACTGGAGGAGGTGGAGATAAGGTCGGCAAGCTAGCCAGGGCTTGGAGGTGCAGTTTGATTAAATTCAAATTGCTTAAAAAACTATTGACCTAAAAACTAGATTGCAACCAAATCTCAATTACATGCAGTTCATTCGGAGGTGTAGAAAACAGCTGCAACTCTTTGGGGACCATTTTATTAACACTTGAGGCTGAGTGCGTAAGTTCAAGCTTGAGTTGAATCCCAATATTGATTTGTAGTTCTTGAATTTCCAAACAAAATTGTAAGTCTTCAATTTGATATTTTTTATCAATTTTTTTTCATGGCGGCACAGAGGCGCAGATGTAGAGCTGCTGCCTTACACCGCAGAGACCCGGGTTCGATCCTGACTACGGGTGCTGTCTGCGGTCTGTGAATGGAGTTTGTACGTTCTCCCTGTTATCGCATGTGTTTCCTCCTACACTCCAAAGTATGTAGGTTAATTGGCTTGGTTATAAATTGGAAATTGCCCCTAGTGTGTTGGATAGTGTTAAGGGCCTGTCCCACGAGCATGCGACCTGCATGCGGCAAGCGTGACCAAACCGGAAGCGGGAGCCGCGCGGAGGTCGAGTGAGTGACGTGAAGTTCGATCGAAGTCCGCGGGAAGCTCACGCGTGACGTACGGCGTCGAGACGCTGTGTACAGCATCGAGACGCTGCACATGCCCGTCGAGGCGGTGCGTACGGCGTCGAGGTGGCTGAGGGCCGGCAGGCCGTTGCCGCGCGGAATTTTTGAACATGGTCAGTTTTTCAGAGCCCCGCGCGATGTCGGGACCAGCTCCACACAACTCCATACGGATCTGGCGATTGAAGTGGGACCGGCCCCGCGAGGCCGTATGGCTCAAGCGACCACGTTAGGTCGCGCTTGCCGCATGCAGTCGCATGCTCGTGGTACAGGCCCTTAAGTGTAAGGGGTGATCGCTGGTCAGCGTGGACTCGGTGGGCCGAAGTCTCTCCTATTCTCATCTCACAGCTTTATAAATGTTCATCTTTGGTCCTTGTCCACCCATCTGCCAATCAAACCACCTTCATCGGTATCCACCTATCACTTAAGATAGACACGAAATACTGGAGTAACTCAGCGGGATAGGCAGCATCTCTGGATAGAAGGAATGGGTGCAGTTTCGGGTCGAGACCCTTCTTCAGACCACCTATCACTTGCCTGGCTTTGTCTTGCCCCCACCTCTTATTCCCAGCTTTCAACCAACCCCCTTACTACAATCAGTCTGAATAAGGGTCCCGTCACAAATCGTCACCCATCCATGTCCTCCAGAGATGCTGCCTGACCCGCTGAGTTCCTCCAGCACTTTGTGTCTTTTTTTTGCTTCCTGTATTTACAGGCAATGTTGCATCCCTGTTGGTAATGAACACGAGGATAAATCTTTTATTTCCTGTCTCAGAGCCGGGTATAATGGCTGTAGGAGCTGAAAGACGAAGAATGCAAACTGTAAAATAGTGGGCAGTTGGGAAAAGCAATAAACAGTAAAAATTCTCTTAAAATGCTTTTTAAACGGAGAGTTTGAATCCTGGCCACTAAGGACATGATTACAACTGCATGGATTGAATGACCTTTGACATTTAATGCAAATGATCTCACTGGCACAGTGACGGTGCTGCCTGCTGCACAATATTAGGCGTGGATCACTTAATTCCTTGCTATCTGCCCACAAAGCTGGTTTCTAAATTGGCGTGACCCTGAAATGGCGCTACAAACGCACGTTAGATGTTGAAAGCTGTGAACCTTTGCTCTCTTCTTATGAATCCCTCGCTGTAACAAATGGTTTTACAGGCTCTTTAGTTGGACATTTTCCATCAAAGTGAGAAAATAATCTTCAGAAAACAGAAGCGGTAGTTTGTTGGTCTCCCTGATTGTAGAGACTCATTAAACATACGTCAGACACAAAGAAAGCAAGCAAGAACACCGCTAGATCACATCTCTGACATTCAGTTCAATTCTAACCATTCTCCACGCAAAATATGCACTAGATGTTCACTTTTTCCAAGGGCCATTTATAAGGCCAATTCATGAGTTATGGTACTGTCCAATTCACCTCTACCCCATTGAGGACATTGGACTTTGTCTATGGAACTGATGCGCAGCAATGCTGAGAACTATATTCTGCACTCTGTATCTTCCCCTTTGCTCTACCTATTGTACTTGAGTTTGGCTTGATTGTATTTATGTATATCTGATCTGACAGAATAGCATGCAAAACAAAGCTTTTTACTTTGATACACAAGATAATAACAAAACTGAAAAAAAAATAATTTGGGCAATTGCGGAAAAATGGGACTGGTTTAGATGTGTGGATGAGTAGGGCCAAAGGGTCTGTTTTCATGTTGTTAAGACTCTAATCCAGAAGACCAAAAGGTGAAGTAGAGTGATGGACACAAAGTGCTGGAGTAACTCAGCAGGTCAGGCAGCATCTGTGGAGAAAAAGGATGGGTGACTTTTTGGGTCTGGACCCTTCTTCAGATCCGACATTTATCTCATGACATTGCTGCCTGACCTGCTGAGTTACTCCTGCACTTTGCATCTATCTTTGGTATAAACCACCATCTGCAGTTCCTTTCGACACATGAGTTAAAGTGATGTTATGTTAGGAACACCTACAGGAGGCTCCAGAAGTGGAGAGGTCCAGATCAAAGAATACTAAAAGCACAAGGCCAGGGCAATGTTCCAGTAATTGAAAGCAGGATTCGTGATGAAGCTAGAAACAGCTCAACGAGTAGAAGGGAATCCCAAATGTCGGGAAGGGTAAGATTATGATGGGTGCTGTAAACAAGATAAGAAATTTTAAACAGAGATGTCGGTCAACTGCTAGATCATTTTGATCCTAAATGGAGGGACAAACAAGGAAGGTGCAAACTGGGAGAAAGGCAGCATTGGTTTGGGCGATCTCAAGTTGATGGAGCATAACACAGATGGTGGTGGGTATATGGAACAAACTGCCAGAGGAAGTGGTTGAGGAAGGTTCAATAACAACACTGAAAGGACAGTTGGACAGGTACATGGATAGGAATGGTTTGGAGGGATATTGGCCAAACTCAGGCAAATGGGACCAGCTTGGATGGGGCATCTTGGTCGGCATAGATAATTTTGTCCAAAGGGATTGTTTCCTTCCTGTATGACTTTATAAAGTATAGAAAGAAGGGTGTGCGTGTATGGTGCATGGTGTGTTGTGTGAGTGTGTGCGTGCAGTATGAGTGTGTGTGTGCATGGTGTGTTGTGTGAGTGTGTGTGTGCATGGTGCGTTGTGTGAGTGTGTGCGTGCAGTATGAGTGTGTGCGTGCAGTATGAGTGTGTGCGTGCAGTATGAGTGTGTGCGTGCAGTATGAGTGTGTGCGTGCAGTATGTGTGTGTGCGTGCATGGTGTGTTGTGTGAGTGTGTGCGTGCGTGCAGTATGAGTGTGTGCGTGCAGTATGAGCGTGTGCGTGCAGTATGTGTGTGTGCGTACAGTAACCAGGCCAAGGATGGTGGTTTCACCAACATGTGAAGGAAGCACAGGCACGAGAAATTGGAGATGATAATCGCTGGAAGTTGCAGAGGGTCCAGAGGAGGGTGAACGTACGATGAACGTTTGATGGCTCTGGGCTGCATTTGCTGGAGTTTAGAAGGTTGAGGGGGGGACCTCACTGAAATTTACAGAATAGTGAAAGGCCTGGATAGAGTGGATGGGAATGAACATGTTTCCACTTGTGAGAGAGTCTAAGATCAGAGGCATAGCCTCAGAATAAAAGGACGTACGTTTAGAAAGATGAGGAGGAATTTCTTTAGTTAGAGTGTGGCGAATCTGTGGAATTCATTGGCACAGACGGCTGTGGAAGCCAAGTCATTGGGTATTTTTAAGGCGGGGATTGATCGATTCTTGATTAATAAAGGAGCCATGGGGAGAAGGCAGTAGATCAGCCATGATTGAATGGCGGAGTAGACTCAATGGCCCGAATGATCTATTTCTGCTCCTATGACTAAATAACTTATGAATTAAGGTCAAAGCAGCGATGAGCTTGCAGCTATAGGAAAAGGGGCTGTGGATTCTATGACTGTAACAGGATATTTGAAAGTAGAACCAATGTAGACACAAGGAGCGAGAGGTAGGGTTGACCCAACACACTCAAACAGTGCATGCAGTCACCAGGTAAAACGGGGGTTGGTTAACCTTTGCATCAGTTACAATGATGACTTTAGACACAAGGAACTGCAGATGCTGGAATCTTGCACAGAACACAAAAGTGCTGGAGGAATTCAGCAGGTCAGGCAGCATCTCTGGACCACTTATGACTTTGATATGCGTTGTTTCAGTCCAATGAAAGGCTGGAGACATGACCGGAGGAATTCAAAGACAGAAGTTCTGAGAAAGGTGGACAGTATCTTTTGATATTTGAGAGGCAACAGCAGCTTGGGAGAAGTTCGGAAGGTTGGTGCTCGGCAGGTGGTTTCCAAGTATGTTAAGGCTTAAGAGGTTTTTTTTAATGAAAAATAATGCTTCTCAAGCAAAGTCTCGTGATCTTATTGTCACCCATGCATGTCCCAAGCAAATGAAATTGGATGTTCTATCATAAATATGCTAAACGTTCGCTACGTAGCTTCATTGATCATGCAAGTATTACTTCAGCTAATGTGTCTTGCTTCCAAAATAAATGAGTCAGGTCTTTGTTAGGAAATGCTTCAGATAACAGGTTCAATGTTGCAATGCTCTGTAGCCAAACTGCAGATATTAGAATGCAGTCAATCAGATGCTGAACTTCTGAAACTATAATTTCAATTAACTCCTACATTCCTTTTCCACCCTCCCCTCCCCCTCCCCCTCCCCCTCCCCCTCCCGCTCCCCCTCCCCTCCCCCAGCCGTTGTCCTACTCGTTCCCCATTGTCCTACTTGTTTCACTCTTCATATCCTTGCACCCATGTCGTAAGCACCAAAGATCATAGTGCGGCTAAGTTCTTTGGTTAGCACACCTCCCCCAGCTAACAATGGGCCGTTATGGACTCCACCCTTCCTGAGGTCGCCTGTTGCCGACCCTGTTTTTTCCTGGCCTTCTCTATCTTTCAGTCTGAAGAAGGCTTCCGGCCCGAAGCGTCCCCTTAATCTTTTCTCCAGAGATGCTTCCTGACCCAATGAGTTACTCCAGCACTTTGTGTCTATATTCGGTATTAACCAGCATCTGCAGTTCCTTCCTACACACTGCAGATCAGCTTTTTTGTCTACCTTCGATCTCCAGAGATGCTGCCTCACCCGCTGAGTTTCTCCAGCTTTTTTGTCTACCTTCGATCTCCAGAGATGCTGCCTCACCCGCTGAGTTTCTCCAGCTTTTTTGTCTACCTGCAGATCTAAATTATATTTTCCAGCTGTCAAATTGTTTGGTGTCTCAAGCTTTACTTTTTATTCACAGTATGGCACAGACAGGACTGTCTTTGTGGGGAACAGTATCCATATTGATGCTTCAAACACACTGAGAGTTACAAAGACCAAGGTGCCGCATTTAAGCAAGTCCCATTTACCCACATTTGGCCCATATCCCTCTAAACCTTCCCTATCCATCTTCCTGTCAACTGTCTTTTAAATGCAGTTATAGCACCTGCCTCAACTACCTCCTCTGGCAGCTTGTTCCATATACCCACCAGCCTCTGTCAAAAAGTTGCCTCTGAGATTCCTACTAAATCTTTCCCCTCTTATTGTAAACCTGTCCACTGGTTCTGATTCCCCTGATTCCCCTACCCGTGGTAAAACACTCTGTGCATTCATCCTATCTATTTCTCTCATGATTTCGTACACCTCAATAACATCACCCCACCCTCCTGAGCTCCAAGGAATAGAGTCCTAGCCTGCCCAACCTCTCTCTATAGCTCAGTCCCTTCGAGTCCTGGCAAAGTCATCATAAATCTTCTCTGCAGTCTTCCCAGCTTAATGACATCCTTCCTATAGCAGGGTGAGTAAAACTGAAAGTGCTCCAAATATGGCCTCAGCAACTTAAATAAAACAATTTGCTGAACATAGAACACATGAGGGCATCCATTACAGGGAGTTCCTTTCTGTAATGGATGCCCTTGTGTGTTCTATGTTTTTACCATTGATAATCACCTTACAAACATCTACTATGCTTAACTTTGATGGAAAAGTGAAAAATCTTTCAAACCTATATCTTCAAAACCAGAAAGAAAGCAAGCAACTTTCCGATCCTTTTCCGAGTAGATGTGAGTTACGTTTCCTCACCTCTTCCCAGAATGGATTTAATTCCAATGATCCAAAAAAAATTCAAAGTGCAGAATAAGTTTGTTATCAGCTATATGTGTATATATATATTTGAGATTAATAATAATAATAATAATGGATGGGATTTATATAGCGCCTTTCTAATACTCAAGGCGCTTTACATCGCATTATTAATTGACTCCTCAGTCACACTCGGTGGTGGTAAGCTACTTCTGTAGCCACAGCTGCCCTGGGGCAGACTGACGGAAGCGTGGCTGCCAATCTGCGCCTACGGCCCCTCCGACCACCACCAATCACTCACACACATTCACACACATTCACACACAGGCAAAGGTGGGTGAAGTGTCTTGCCCAAGGACACAACGACAGTATGCACTCCAAGCGGGATTAAAGTCTTTAATCCAAATCAAAATGTCCGAACTTCGAGTTGGTAAAAGCTGTTTGCTAGATTCAGTACCAGATTGAAACAGAGATGATAATGGAAGATCCATTGCATTCTCAGCTGAGATCCGTTTACAGATAAGGACATGGCCACAGTAAAGGGCCTGTCCCACTGCGGCGACCTATTTCGCGAGTTTAGAAGAGTTTGCCCTCGATTCATACTCATGGTCGACACGAGGTCCTAGGAGGTCTTTGTAACTCTCCTTCATGCTCAAGAATAGTCCCCGCGTACTCGAGGCCTCAGCTAGATCGCGGCACTTTTTTCAACATGCTGAAAAATGCATGCGAGTAAAAAAAGGTCGCCATGGAATAAATCAATATTTTTTCACTCATAGGTTTAGTTGAGGTAGGTCATAGTAGGTCGTAATGCTATCGTAGGTAAAGATCGTTGAGAAAAAAAAGGTAAGTAAACTCACGGGTAATGTTGAATGTCCGCTAAACTTTATTAAAAGTTGTCTGGTTTCTTAAAAGTGTCTCCACTCCTTCTCCCCTCTTTTCCCCCCTCTCCCCTCTTCTCTCCCCCTCCCTCCCCTTCTCCCCCCCCCCATGCTCTCTAAAGGACTTACCATTAATGTGCCAACCGTCTTTTACCTTCCTGTTCATCGCGGGTGTGAATTTCAGACAGTGCTCCCCCCCTTTCCCTGGCCCCCGCCTTTGCGATGTGTTTGTGTGTGTGTGTGTGTGTGTGTGTGTGTGTGCGTGCGTGTGTGTGTGTGTGTGTGTGTGTGTGTGTGTGTGTGTGTGTGTGTGTGTGTGTGTGTGTGTGTGTGTGTGTGCAGACGGTCGATCCGGCTCGCGGTTTCATCGCTGACGGTCGATCCAGCTCGAGGTTTTTCAGGCGAGTGCCCTCGAGCTTGAAGGTCGAAAACAGTCGCTGAAAAGTCGCGATAGTGGGACAGGCCCTTAACATTAGGAGTCAGAAGTACAGTGCACTCCAGCCATTGAAAGGTATCAGTGCAGGGGTAATACTGTGCCATTAACTAGTCAGCAAGAAGCTTCGTCTGAGTTCTGAGTCATGGAGTGATAGTGTGGAAACAGGCCCTTCGGCCCAACTTGACCACACCGACTAACATGCCCCATCTACACTAGTCCTACCTGCCTGCATTTGGCCCATATTCCTCAAAACCTGTCCTATCCATGTATCTGTCTAATTGTTTCTTAAATGTTGCAGTATCCCCACCTCAGCTGGCAGCTCGTCCCATACACCCACCACCCTTTGTATGAAAAAGTCACCCCTTAGATTCCTATTAAATCTATTCCCCCTACTTCCCCCTATGTCCTCTGGTCCTCGATTCACCTACTCTGGGCAAGAGGCTTTGTGCATCTAGCCGATCTATTCCCCTCATTATTTTATACATCTCCATAAGATTACCCCTCCTGCACGACAAGGAATATAGTGCTAGCCGAGTCAACTACTCCCTATGGATCAGGCCCTCGAGTCCTGGCAACATCCTCGTAAATCTCCTCTGCACCCTTTCTAATTTGAGAACATGTTTCCTGTAACATAGTGCCCAGAACGGAACACAATGCTCTAAATGCAGTCTCACCAATGCCTTGTTTCTACTTCTGAGTTGTGTAGCTTCTCTAACATTTTGCATGTAATGTCCTATTAAATATGGCAGGCACGGTTACCATTTCAGGTCCAGAATGCAGTACATCAAAAAGAATCAACATCACCAAAGCAGAGCAGTGTTGCCGAGGCTGTTTTTAAATTGTTCTTAAAGACAAAGTTATTAAGGTTTAAGAGTGTTACTGGAGATGCCCGTGTGAAGTGCTGGCCATGGTTTAGAAGGAATCAATAATTTCTCTGCATTAATGTAAGAGATAATGGCTCCTGTCTGATAACTCTCGCTCTACCTTCATTGTGATACCCTGATTCTAATCAGCACGAGGCTCACTTACTGACACCATTGATTTTGAGAGCGTAGGATTCATAGCATCACATTGACAAGGGACTGAACACCCGAAACATTTCAGACATGTAATCTTTCTCTTTAAATCCGCCCACTAACCCTTGTCCAATCCCTGCGTACAGGCAATCCTATTACAGAGAAACATAGAAAATAGGTGCAGGAGGAGGCCATTTGGACCTTCAAGCCAGCACCGACCGCCATTCTTTGTGATCATGGCTGATCATCCACAATCAGTAACCCATGCCTGCCTTCTCCCCATGTCCCATGATTCCGCTAGCCCCTAGAGCTTTATATAACTCCAGTGAATTGGCCTCTATTGCCTTCTGCGGCAGAGAATTCCACAAATTCACAACTCTCTGGGTAAAAAAGTTTTTTTCTTGTCTCAGTTTTAAATGGCCCTCCCCTCTATTCTTAGACTGTGGCCGCTGGTTCTGGACTCCCCCAACAATGGGGACATTTTTCCTCCATCTAGCTTGAACAGTCCTTTTATAATTTAATGTTTCTATAAGATACCCCCTCATCCTTCTAAACTCCAGTGAATACAAGCACAGTCTTTTCAATCTTTCCTCCTATGACAGTCCCGCCATCTCAGGGATCAAAATGGTGAACCTACGCTGCACTGCCTCAATAGCAAGGATGTCCTTCCTCAAATTAGGAGACCAAAACTGCACACAATACTCCAGATGTGGTCTCACCAGGACCCTGTACAAATGCAGAACAGCCTCTTTACTAAACTCAAATCCTCTTGTTATGAAGGCCAACATGCCATTAGCTTTCTTCACTGCCTGCTGTACCTGCATGTTTACTTTCAGTGATTGGTGTACAAGGACACCCAGGTCTCGTTGCACTTCCCTTTTTCCTAATCTGAACCATTGAGATAATAATTTTCCTCCTTGTTCTTGCCGCCAAAGTGGATAACGTCACAATTATCTACATTATACTGCATCTGCCATGCATCTGCCCACTCACTCAATCTGTCCAAGTCACCTTGCAATCTCCGAGCATCCTCTTCGCAGTTCACACTGCCACCAAGCTGCAAATTTGCTAGTGTTACTTTTAATTCCATCATCTAAATCATTAATATACATTGTAAATAGTTGCGACCCCAGCACCGAGCCTTGCGGCACTCCACTCGCCATTGCCTGCCATTCTAACAGGGTGCAGCGTAGATTCACAAGGTTAATTACCGGGATGGCAGGACTGTCATATGCTGAGAGAATGGAGCGTCTGGGCTTGTACACTCTGGAATTTAGAAGGATGAGAGGAGATCTTATTGTAACATATAAGATTACTAAGGATTTGGACACGCTAGAGGCAGGAAACATGTTCCCGATGTTGGGGGAGTCAAGAACCAGGGGCCACAGTTTAAGAATAAGGGGTAAGCCATTTACAACGGAAATGACAAAACACTTTTTCACACAAAGAGTTGTGAGCCTGTGGAATTCTCTGCCTCAGAGAGTGGTGGAGGCCGGTCCTCTGGATACTTTCAAGAGAGACCTATAAAGGGCTTTTAAAGATAGCGGTCGGGGGATTTGGGGAGAAGGCAGGGACGGGGTACTGATTGTGAATGATCAGCCATGATCACATTGAATGGCGGTGCTGGCTCGAAGGGCTGAATGGCCTACTCCTGCACCTATTGTCTATTGTCACGTTTATTTCTACTCTTTGTTTCCTGTCTGCCAACCAATTCTCTATCCATGTCAATGCCGTACAGCCAATACCATGTTCTCTAATTTTTCCCACTAATCTCCTGTGTGGAACCTTATCAGCTTTCTGAAAGTCCAGATACACCACATCCACAGGCTCTCCTTCATCCATTTTACTTGCTATGTTATTGAAAGTTTTACATATAAAAAAACACAAACATGGTGCCCAGGAAAGTCAGATGAGATTTTTTTTTGGTCACTCATCAAAATCCTGCCCCAATTATTGTAAAGGGGAAGATAATAACGCATGCACAGAGGCAATTAATTAAACATGATTATTTTCAATGAGGATTTGACTCTAATTTATACAGTGACACCAGACTAATAAATTTTATGGCGGTGTCTTCTACAAGATAAATTCCGAGACCCATTACAAATGCCTTTTTACTGTGACAAGCAGACAATGCAGAATATCAACATGCAAACTAAACAGAAATCGAGTCTGAGTTTGAGTTTAGTTTATTGTTATGTGTACCGGGCGCGGTAGAGTGAACAGCTGTTGTCGGGCGCTAACTAGTCAGCGGAAAGGCAATACATGGTTACAATCGCGCCGTGTACAGATATGCTTCACGTAGATAGAACTATGGATAAATATTATAATTAAAAACCCTTATTCACGCTCCAGCTTTAACCAAGGATGTTGTTTATCAGATCTTTATATCTTTATATCGATATTACTAAAAGTCTGATCTTGACCACTTCCTGTTGTTCTGTATATTGATTTTAGAAAAAACGCTGCCACTTACGGCTGTGATTTTTGGCCATCTCACTCAGAGTCCCCCTCCGCTGTGCAGGACGAGGATTTTTCCCATGGATGACAAATAAAAGAGTTATTAGTGTTTAAAAAATGTTGAGATTCTCTCTCCTGAAGGCCACGCCCCTTCCGGAGAGACTATAAAACCCAGAAGTGTTGAGTGCCTCAGTCAGTCTCTGCAAGATAGGGGAGCGAGAGGGTCACGTCTCTCAGTCTGAACTGTGAATAACACTGAACACATGTCTACTAAACTGTGAGTGCAGTTTTACTGACCTTGAGTGCCCTTAATGTGGTTTGAAAATGAAAATGTGGTGTTTTGTGTGGTTTTATGGTGATTTTATGGTGGTTTCACCCTGCTTGAAATGGTATGAAACTGCATTTGAATGTGGTGGCCTTGCACCCTGCATGAAATGGTATGAAACTGCATTTGAATTTGGTGGCCTTTACCCGGCTTGAAATGGTATGAAACTGCACTTGAATTTGGTGGCCTTGCACCCTGCTTGAAGTCGTAGGAAACTGCACTTGAGTTTGGTGGCCCTGCATCCTGCATGAAGTGGTAGGAAACTGCACTTGAGTTTGGTGGATTTGGACCCTGCTTGAAGTAGTAAGAAACTGCACTTGAATTTGGTGGCCTTGCACCCTGCTTGAAACGGTAGGAAACTGCATTTGAATTTGGTGGCCTTGCACCCTGCTTGAAATGGAATTTCAAAGAATAGCCGTGAGTCAACTGCCAGCCCACCAGCTGTGAGTGAGTGAGCTGCCAGCACATCAGGCTTGAGTGACTGAACTGCCACCCCAACAATCCATTTGGCCCACAATGTCCATACTAGCCCTCTGGAAACCAGTCCCTTTAGCCCACAACACCCATACTAGCGCTCCAGAAAGCCCCCCCCCCCTCCCCATATTGGAATTGGTGGAGAGGTGGATATATTGCGTTAGGGGACCAGCCCTCCTGTGTGGACATGGGACCCAACGGGTCCCACTTAGTCTCCCCCCACTCTCTCCCCCTCCTCTCTCTCCCCCTCCCCCCCTCTGCCCCTCCTCCACCCCTCCCTCTCCCTTTCCCCCTCTCTCTCCCCTCCTCTGCTCCCCCCACTCTCTCCCCCTCCTCTCTCTCCCCCTCCCCCCCTCTGCCCCTCCTCTCCCCCCTCCTCTGCTCCCCCCACTCTCTCCCCCTCCTCTCTCTCCCCCTCCCCCCCTCTGCCCCTCCTCCACCCCCCTCCCCCTCCATCTCGCTCCCTCTCCCTTTTCCCCCCTCTCCCCCCACACCCTCCCCCTCTCCCCCCACTGCACCCTCACCCCCCTCCCTCCCCCTCGCACCCCCCTCCCTCCGCCCCTGTGTGTAGGGGGTGGTTAGTGTGTGTGTGACGGACGCCGCAGGCTGCCCCCCCCCCCCCATAACCATGCGTTACCCAACGGGTCCCACCTGGTCTAGTAATACATAAATGGCACTTGCTAACTCATTATTTCTGTAAATGCTGCATTGTCATATGTAGATTTACTGCACATAAACATTTTGGACTTGAAATGGCATTGCAAAGTTTAAATGACATTAAAACAGTCAAAAGAGTCGCCTGTCTCCTTTCTCGAAGACGTGCAAAACCTATGATTTCTCAATGGTGAGGTTAAGAGAGAAGTATTGTCAGGTGTTGGTGTTCCCTCCACCGCAGTGTTCCTCAGTGCAGGTTCTTGCTGCTGCCAGGGATTATAGAAACATAGAAAATAGGTGCAGGAGGAGGCCATTTGGCTCTTAAAGCCAGCACCACCATTCATTGTGATCATGGCTGATCATCCCCAATCAGTAACCTGTGCCTGCCTTCTCCCCATACCTCTTGATTCCGCTAGCCCCAAGAGCTCCATCTAACTCTCTTTTAAATTCATCCAGTGAATTGGCCTCCTCTGCCTTCTGTGGCAGAGAATTCCACAAATTCACAACTCTCTGGATGAAAAAGTTTTTTCTCATCCCAGTTTTAAATGGTGTCCCCTTTAATATTAGACTGCAGCCCCTGGGAACATTTTTCCTGCACCTAGCTTGTCCAGTCCTTTATAATTTTATATGTTTCTATACGATCCCCTCCTTCATCCATTTTACTTGTCACATCCTTTCTTGAAAAATGGGATAACATTAGCTACCCTCCAATCCACAGGAACTGATCCTGAATCCCTCGAACATTGGTCCACAGATGCGATTCCCTGCCGCCAGCTCCTAATGGGCTGTACCACATCTCAAGCAAACTCTTCCAGTGACAGAGGAGACCTTTTCCCTCCAGCAGAAACACTACAATGTGTAGGAAGGAACTGCAGACGCTGGTTTAGACCAAAGATAGACACAAAATCCTGGAGTAACTCAGCGGGACAGGCAGCATCTCTGGAGAAAAGGAATGGGTGACCTTTCGGGTCCGAAGAAGGTTCTCGACCCGCAACATTACACATTCCTTTGTTCCTGTGATGCTGCAATGCTGCACCTCATTATATGCCGCACTCTGGTATTTTTCTCGTTGCGCTGCCTGTTGTGCTTGTGCATGCCTTTATTGTACTCATGGATAATATGATCTGTGTGCAAACAAAACCCATTCACTATATCTTGGTACACACGACAAGAATAAACCAAAAGCATTACTAGTACCATCTGGTATATCTCCTCCATTGCCAGAGTGAGGTCAGATGCAAACAGGAGGAACAACATCTCATATTCTGCTTGGGTAGCGTACAACCCAGTGGTAGGAACATTACATTCTCCAATTTTAGATAACTACATAAACCCCCCCATTCTTTCCCCCAATTCTCCCCTTTGCCCCAACTGGACACGCACCCATTTCTCCCCTCCACCTCCTCTTCCACCAACATTCCTTTCTCCAGCTTCACAATTCACAACCCTTCAATCCTTTTGTCTCACACCTTCTGTCATTTTATCTCTGGCCTTAGTCCAACCATCTGCCCACCAAATCACCTTCCTCACCTGTGTTGGCCAATTACCTGCCAGGCTTTGTCCTGTCCCTCCTCTCTTCTAACTTTCTTTCCATCACTCGCCCCCACACAATCAGTCTAAAGAAAGGTCCCGACCCAAAATGTCACCTATCCATGTTCTCCTGAGATGCTGCCTGACCTACTGAGTTACTCCAGCACTCTGTGTCATCTCCAACACCAACCGGGCCAGTTTCATGTACCTCCACATATATTTCCCAACATGGCTCACCAGAATAAGAAGCCCGGATACTTTTTACATTCTCTGGTGCAGGGTCCTGGGATCAATTGTGATTAGGTGCGTGAGATTCCCTCTCTTTTACCAGCTCCTCTCTGTGCATGGAAGTTATCAGTAAACCTTTGATCTTCAGGACACCAGCTTGCTCTTCTGCCTACTGTCTCTTCCCAGAAAGCAGAGCTGTAATTGAAATTCTCACTTAGATGTCAAGAGAAACAAAATCAAAGCTAGGCCCAACGTGGCAAAGTTCGAGTAATGAAGTCTTTCTTAACTCTCTTAATGAAAAGCATTACAGAATCAGTCAAGTCCTTTTCTTTTAATTGTGTTGAAGCATGCTCTAATTATTCTTTCAAGTCTTCCTCTTCTTTGTAATGGGAAGACCTTTTGACCCCTTTCTCCTGATGCTTCACAAAGTCAAAGGTGTTTATTAAAAAAGATTGGGCAGAAAATTAATTAAATGTGATGGAAATAAAGCGTACATCCCTTGAAATGCAGACCAAGCCTTTTGTTGGCGACTTGGGTCATTAACTTTACTATGATGAAATCAATGCATTCAGTGAAAATAAACCACCATCCCTGAATTTCAAGCGCGTAGAGAGAAACTCTGAGTGATTAGATTTGACTGCACCATGTTTGAAATAAAAGAGTCGGTGCACTTTGAAACTCTATCAGCGCAGGCATTTCTTAGTTTAGTTTAGTTGAGAGGAACAGTGCAGACACAGGCCCTTCAGCCCATCGAGTCAGTGCTGAACAGTGATCCCTGTACACTAACACTATCCAACATACTAGGGACAATTCACGTTTATTTTTTACCAAATCCCATTAACTTACAAACCTGCCTGTCTTAGGAGTGTGGGAGGAAACAGGACAAAACCCGGACAAAACCCGGGCTGTTACGGGGAGAACGTACAAATTCAGTACAAACAGCACCCGTAGTCAGGATCGAGTTCTGGCGCTGTGAGGCAGCAACTCTACCGCTGCACCACTGTGCCACTGGTCTCCTCTCGATGGGAACATCGTCACTGAAGGTTAGAGATGCAGATGCTGGTGTCCTGAGCTCAACACAAATTCTAGATGAACTCAGCGGGTCAGACAGCATCTGTAGAGAGAATGGACATGCAATGCTTGGAGTCGGGACCCTTCTTTAGACGGAGGAAGCAACGAAGAACCTCTGACAGATCCATCTTCTGTGGTCCACAGTCAGGGCAGAATAAGATGAATATAAATCTGGGTGCCCACTTACAATGATCTGCCTTGTTTGGACTTCTATCTGCAACTAGCACGTCAGTTTACGGGGAGAAGGCAGGAGAATGGGGTTGAGAGTGAAGGATCGACCAGCCATGATTGCATGGTAGAGCAGACTCGATATGCTGAATGGCTTAATTCGGCTCTCATGTCTTATGTGGATAAAAGTCACTATAAGGTTCATCAAGGATAATGTTTTTGAGGATTCTTTTTAAGGCAAGAAATAAGGAAATGAATGAAAAATAGGCAGACTGCCTGAAGGAAGCAGCCAAGATAATGAAGGACCTTGCCCATTGTGGTAATTCCCTCTTCTTCTCCCCTTACCCGTCAGGCAGAAGATACAGAAGCTTGATAGCACATACTACCAGACTCTCTTCCCTGCTGCTATCAGACGACTGAACAGTCCTCCCATGTTGGGGTGCAGGTTTGATCTTCCAACCTACCTCATTGGACTTTTTCTCTGTGACAATAATGGTACGATGCTGCAAAACTATATTTTGCATTCTGATATTTATCTCTTTGTTGTACTACCTGTTGTATTTGTGAATGGCCTGATTGCACTCATGTATAGTATGATCTGCTTTAATTGGATAGCACACAAAAGCTTTTCACTGCACCTTTGTACAAGTGACAGCGTTAAACCAATATCGATACCAAACGTGTGATCAGGGGAAGATGTGAAGTTTGTTGAAGTAAAATGTAGTTTGGCCATTGAACGATACGAATGGTGACTTTTATTTTCTTGGGCGCCATGAATGGAACAGCTCAACTATGCTGAAGATTGAATGTGTAGGAAGGAACTGCAGAAACTGGTTTAAACTGAATATAGACACAGAAAGCTGGAGTAACAGTGGGTCGGACATCATCTCCGGAGAAAAGGAATAAGTGACATTTTGGGTGTAGATTTTTTGTGTCTCTATTCTGAAGATCAAGTTTGATAAAGGGTCAGGAAGGAAGGAAATGTGGGAACCGTTGCCGGGAATCGAGGGTCTGAGCTATAGGGAAAGGTTGGCCAGGTACAGACTTTATTCCTTGGAGTGCAGGAGTCTGAGGGATGATCATTTAGAGGTGTATAAAATCATGAGGGGAATAGATCAGGTGAATGCACAGAGTATTTTAGCCAGAGTAGGGGAATCAAGAACCAGAAGACATAGGCTCAAGGTGAGAGGAAAAAGGTTTAAACCCAAGCAGCAGCTTTTTCACACAGAGGGTGGTGGGTATGTGGCACAGGTGGGTATATGGCACAGGTGGGTATATGGCACAGGTGGGTATATGGCACAGGTGGGTATATGGCACAAGCTGCCGGAGGTAGGTACTAGAACCGCATTTAAAAAATATTTGAGCAGGAGAGGTTTAGAGGAATTTGTGCCAAACGCAGGCAGATGGACAATACAGCTCACCCCCCCCCCCCCCCCCCCCCCCCCCCCCCCCCCCCCCCCCCCCCCCCCACATGACACACTGGTCAATCTGAGAAACAGGCTGGTTCCACCAAGATGCAGCACAGAACGCCACAGGAGATCCTTTTCCCCTGTGTCTATCAAACTGTACAACTCCTCCCCCTTTTGTCATGGGGTAGACTAACTCCCCACCCCGCTCCCCCACCCTCCCCAATCTTTGCACATCCCCGATCCTGGACATTCCACTCGCCCCTTTAGTTTCATGTATCTTGTTGTGTTTTATGACCAGTATCTCTCCTGGGATGAATAAAGTTCTATCATTTTGTATGGTATTGTATGGGACTAGTCTGGATGGGGCATCTTGGATAAGTTGGGGCAAAGGGCCGGTTTCCATGCTGTATGGCTCTTTGACTCTCACTGTTTAAGGAGTGAGGTTGTGAGGTTGTGAAGGCATGGATAATGGTTGCAACTTCACTTGTGCTAAAGCAGGACAAAAGTCAAGCATTGATTCGGAGACGAGAGTGTTCAGGAGTGGATGTGGGAAATAAAGAGTTAGCAGCAAGTTGGATGATCATTAGATTTAACCCAATGTAACAAACTGGAAGATTGATACGATTCTGGAATAAAGGCACATACACCAGTACTGATGGGACATGCAAATGATCGCTTCTATCTACTGAGAAATTGGTATCAGATCCTGGAATAGAATAATAAAAGCATTATAAGAACCTTAATGTAGATGATGCAGATTTATACACAAGGACAAAGGTTCCCGACCCGAAACCTCACCGATACATGTTCTCCAGAGATGCCTCCTGAAGCGGAGTTATTCCAGCACTTTGCGCCTTTTGTTGCAGATTAAGATAAGAATAGAAATTTCACCTGACTATGCAGTTTGACTGATTGAGTGAATAAATATTGGTATTGTTTATTACTGTCATGTCTACTGTGATACAGTGAAAAGCTTTTGTTTGCAATCTTTCCAGTCAAATCATATTACATATGAGGACACTCAAATCACACACAAGGAGGCAGGTTAGAAGATCGGGACTACACCCTAGTTCAGTGGAGTGCTAACAGCGGGGAAGAAGCTGTTCCTGAGCCTGGCGTTCCACGCTTTCAAGCTTGTGTATCTTCTACCCTACAGGAGAGGCAGGAAGAATGAATAACCACAGTGTGAGTAGTCCTTGACTAAGCTGACTGCATTCCAGAATCAACGAGAAGTGTAGATGGAGTCAATGGTGGGGAGGCTGGTCTATGCGATGGTCACAGAACTGCACATGCTGGTTTATACCAAAGATAGACACAAAGTGCCGGAGTAACTCAGCGAGTCAGGCAGCATCTCTAGAGAAAGAGGATGGGTGACGCTTCAGGTCGGGACCCTTCTTTTGAAGTCTCCATTGCGTTTAAATGTTTTTGTCAACTTGTACTCTCAAGCATGCCGAACTTCATAATCTGGAACTGAGTGATCGTGGACTGCCTAGAGGTGAAGTATAACTCATCACACAGTCATCCATTCAAATGAACGTATGTCTGTTGCCTTTCGGAGGCAGAGGAGAACCAAGATTTTTCTCGCTGCAGAAGCCAAAAGAGGATATTTGATTTCACGATGACAAGATACAACATACCATCCATCTCCCTCAGCCTTCATGCGATGTGGAGCATTTGCAGAGGTCAATGAACATTGCTTATGATCTGTGCGGTAAGGGCTTGATAGGAAAACTGTATTTGATTGCTGTCAGTCAGAGACAGCAGATGACTGCAGGGCAGATCAACAGCACTTGCTGTGGGGGCACAAAAAATCACTGCCACCTCTTGCTTCAGATAGCAGATGTCATTCTAAAATCACACTTGTTGGGAAAACAAAAAGAAAAGAATGAATGAACGACTCAGTGATGTAGGGCGGCACATTGGTACAGCTGGACAGTGGCTGCCTCACAACGCCAGAGACCCAGCTTCAATCCTGACCACAGGTGTTGTCTGTACGGCGTTTACACTTTCTCCCTGTGACCGCGTGGGTTTCCTCTGGGTTCTCCGGTTTCCTCCCACATCCCAAAGACGAGCGGGTTTGCAGGTTAATTAATAATAATAATGGATGGGATTTATATAGCGCCTTTCTAATACTCAAGGCGCTTTACATCGCATTATTCATTCACTCCTCAGTCACACTCGGTGGTGGTAAGCTACTTCTGTAGCCACAGCTGCCCTGGGGCAGACTGACGGAAGCGTGGCTGCCAATCTGCGCCTACGGCCCCTCCGACCACCACCAATCACTCACACACATTCACACACAGGCAAAGGTGGGTGAAGTGTTTTGCCCAAGGACACAACGACAGTATGCACTCCAAGCGGGATTCGAACCGGCTACCTTCCGGTTGCCAGCCGAACACTTAGCCCATTGTGCCATCTGTCGTCCTGTCGTCCAATTGGCCCTGTGTAAATCGTCCCTCATGTGGATGCGAAAGTGGGATAACATGGAACCCGTGTGAATGGGGGATCGATGGTCAGTGTGCACCTGGTTCACCGAAGGGTCTGCTTCAATGCTGTATCTTTCAATCAGGAAATCATTAAATGCTTTGTGCTCGACATCCCTGTAAAGTTCAGCTGTTAGATTACTTCCTAGCTTCCCTCGGGGTGGGATAGAGTCGTGCTGCGATTGAGTTGCTGCCTTACAGGTTCAATCCTGACTACCGGTGCTGTCTGTACAGAGTTTGTACGTTCTCCCTTTAACCGCGTGGATTTTCTCCGGTTTCCTCCCACACTCCAAAGACGTACAGGTTTACAGGTTAATTGGCTTTGGTAAAATTGTAAATTATCCCTAGTGTGTAGGATAGTGCTAGTGTACGGGGTGATCGCTGGTCAGCGCGGACACGATGGGCCGAATGGACCGTTTCCGCGCTGTATCTCCACATTTGAAAGCAATGTTTTTGAATAACGAGTTCCAATAAAACTGCTCAGAACTGCTCAGGGAATGGACACCACACAAGGGCTTCTGATGGATGTTGGAAGTGACGTTATTGTGCAGCGGGAAAATAAAATAACTGTAAATAGGTTGAGAGGGAAATGCTGAAAGATAATCTAAGACTGCAATTCACACTGGCTCTTTGAGTAGAACAATAGTGTTCACATGAATAGTTATTGAAGCCATTCCACATTAGCTCCCCAGGGCTACTTAGAATCATGGGAATGAGCAGATAAAAGTTCACAGCACAGTTCCGATGTCCTGATAATGCTGTAGTGGATGGGGCAGAACAAGGCACAGATGGAGTGCTGTGAATAAATATGGAGAATACCTTAAAGCTTTAGTAATAAAAACATAAACGATTTGCCTTCTGCTGCTGTTATTCCTGGGCACAAAAAAATTACATTTCCTCTTCTCTTCCTCTCATCATTTTTGACCACACTTTCTCACTGTGAAGAACCTTTGTTGGAGGATATCTCCACAGGCAGCATTTCTCCTTTGATACTTCACCTTATCAAGCATTATTCAACGCGTGTCCTGACAATGAGGGCCCGCAGTCTATTTACCAGAAGGCTGATTTAATGTTCAGCTGCATCCTAGCACCTCGCACTGCTGTAAGATCAGTTTTCCCTTTCTACGTTCACTGATGGAGGCCAAATGTAACACTCATCAGATAATTTATTACATCACCACTGGATCTCTTTTTCTCTAGAAAACGCCCTCCTCCAGATCCAGGGACAGTTTCTTCCCAGCTACAATCAGGCAACTGATCAGCTGACCAATTATGAGAGAGTGGTCCTGATCTAGTTCCTACCTCATTGAAGACCCTCAGACTATCTTTAATCAGACATTATTGGACTCTAAATTGCACTCAACGTTATTCCCTTTATAATGTATCTGTACACTGTGGACGGCTCGATTGTAATCATGTATAATAGTCTTTCTGCTGACTGGATAGCACACAACAAAAAGCTTTTAACTGTGCCTCAGTACACGTGACAATACACTAAACTAAGAACTAAAAAGACACAAAGTGCTGGAATAATTCAGAGGGCCAGTCAGCATCTCTGGAGAATCAGACACAAAATGCTGAAGTAACCCAGTGGGTCAGGCAGCATCCATGGAGAATATGGCTAGGTGACGTTTCAGGTCAAGACCCTTCTTCAGACTCACTGGAGATAATGGACAGGTCACGTTTTGGGTTTGGATCCATCTTCAGAGTCAACATGGATAGGTAACGTTTCGGGTCTTGACCCTTCTTCAGATTGGAGAAGAGTCTTGACGAAAAATGTGACCCATCCATTTTCTCCGAGGAAGTTGCCTGATCCATTGAGTCTCTTTATTTCTTTCCTTGGTAAACCAGCATCTGCAGTTCCTTGTCTCCACATCTCTGGAGTACACGGATCAGCGACGTTCAGGTCGGAACCCTTCTTCGCACCCTCTTTTTCGCTCTGCGTGATTCACTCATTCACTTAATCAAACATAATTGAACTACCAGGGAGTGAAGCACCTGTTGTTTTACATGAGAACATAATCCCCACCACGAACCGTCTGTGCTACATCAGCTTGATGTGGAAATAAAACAAAATGGTAGATGCTTAAATAAAAACCAGAGAAGAGGTTAATCAGAATGAAAAGCAAACTGTCGCAAACATCCTTCTATTGTTAAACAGTTCAACAGCAAAGAACTGTGGCACAGTGGTAGATTTGCTGCCTTACAGCGCTAGAGAGCCAGGTTTGATCCTGACCTCGGGTGCTGTCTGCATGCTCTCCCGGTGACCACGTGGGTTTTCTCCAGGTGCTCCTGTTTCATCCCACACTCCAAAGATGTACTGGGTTGAAGGTTAATTAATTAACAGGATTGTAGGTTAATAGGCTTTGGTAAAGATTCTAAATTGTCCCTCGTGTGTAGGCTAGTGTTAGCGTACGGTATGAGAGCTGGTCGGCGTGGACTCGGTGGGCCGAAGGGCTTGTTTCTGCGCTGGGTCTCCAAATTAAACTTGCATCAAGACTTCCAAATGAAAAGGTGGTACTTTTTTCAATTTAAATTTCCTGTGATTTGTTTAAAGATGAAAAAAATTCATCCTTCCTATTTTATTTCAGAATTGCTTCACTTTTCACCTCATTTATCAACGATATCAATGGGATTTGCCTCTGTACACGCTTTGAACTTTTTCAACTGGTATTTTCAGAAACACCACAAAGATTGCATCAAATGGCAAACAGCACGTTCCCTTATGTATCAGGTCATCGGTCGAACCATGCACAGACAGTTTCTGATTGAATGTAAGGCAGACACAAAATGTTGGAGTAACTCAGCGGGACAGGCAGCATCTCTGGAGAGAAGGAATAGGTGATGAGCAGAAGGGTCTCGACCCGAAACGTCATCAGAGATGCTGCCTGTCCCGCCGAGTTACTCCAGCATTTTGTCTCTATCTTTGGATTAAACCAGTATCTGCAGTTCCTTCCAACACATTCTGATTCAGAATGTGCTCAGTTAGAGTCCCCGAGTCATCCAGCATGGAAATAGGCCCTTCAGTCCAACCATGCCATCCAAGATGCCCCATCTAAGCTAGTCCCATTTGCACTTACATTTTCTCGATACTGTGTCACACTTGGCTTCAGCACCCCTTATTGCTGCTCTGTGCTGCTTGAAAACCAGCCTCTCAAATATAGAATGGACCCTGGATGAAATAATGGTTTTGTTCAAACGCTGTGAAGGTTTAGAGGAATATGGGCCAATGCAGGCAAAGCACAAGATCTTTCATTTTGGGAGGTTTTGCGAAAAGTGCAGGATCGCTTTAATCAGAAACCATCAGAAATTGTGGAGAGCTCAAATCTGGCACTACAAATAGGCGTCTTGCAAAACTGTCAGCAAGTATATTGCCTTGTTGATGGCTTGCTCTCCGCTCTGCAGCTTTGCAGTTTTCAAAGGCTGTGCACCGTGTGAGAGGTTTGTTTGTGGTTTAAACAACAAGCAACTTTGATTGAGGTTATTAAACATGCAGAAGGAAACATTTGATCTTGCATGCATATTCATGGAGATGGCATTGAGCAATGCTAAAGGTTATGTTCAATGCAAAACACAAATGTGACGTCAGTTTATAGAGTCCTAGAGTTACATAGCATGGAAACAGACCCTTCGGCCCAACTTGTCCATGCCGACCAAGAAGTCCCACATAGGCAGCACCGTGGCTCAGCGGTAAAGTTGCTGCCTGACAGCACCCAGGATCGATCCTGACTACAGTTTGTACATTCCCCTTGTGACCTTGTAGGTTTTCTCCGGGTGCTCCGGTTTCGTCCCACATTCCAAAGACGTGCTAGGTTATAGGTTAATTGGCTTCTGCAAATTGTTTCTCCTGTGTAGGAAAGAACAAGTGTCCAGGTGATTCCCACACAAGAGATTAATGTGCAAAATTAGAGCACATGGTATTGGGGGTAGGGTATTGACATGGGTAGGGAACTGGTTGGCAGACAGGAAGCAAAGAGTAGGAAATAACGGGTCCTTTTCAGAATGGCAGGCAGTGACTAGTGGGGTGCCGCAAGGCTCGGTGCTGGGACCCCAGTTATTTACAGTTTAACGATTTAGACAAGGGAATTAAATGTGACTTTTCCAAGTTTGCGTATGACACAAAGCTGGGTGGCAGTGTGTGGGCTGCAATGAGGATGTTATGAGGCTGCAGGGTGACTTGGATAGGTTGGATGAGTGGGCAGATGCATGGCAGATGCAGTATAATGTGGATAAATGTGAGGTTATCCACTGGTGGCAAGAACAGGAAGGCAGATTATTATCTGAATGGCGTCAGATTAGGAAAAGGGGAGGTGCAACGAGACCTGGGTGTGCTTGTACATCAGTCACTGAAAGTAAGCATGCAGGTACAGCAGGCAGTGAAGAAAGCTGATGGCATGGTGGCCTTCATAGCAAGAGGATTTGAGTTTAGAAGTAAGGAGGTCCTTCTGCAGTTGTACAGGGCCCTGGTGAGGCCGCACCTGGAGTATTGTGTGCAATTTTGGTCTCCTCATTTGAAGAAGGACATTATTGCTATTGAGGAAGTGCAGCGTAGGTTCATCAGGTTAATTCCTGGATGGTGGGACTGACACATGATGAAAGAATGGATCGACTCTCCAAAAATCCCGTGCGTCAACGGCCTGTCGGCCTGCAAGCGCATTGAGGGCGTACGCACCGTCTCGACGGGCGTACGCAGCGTCTTGACATCGTAAGCAGCGTCTTGATGTCATACGCAGCAACTTGACGGCGTACGCCTAGCGCGTGGCGTTGCGCCATGACGTCAGGCCGCCCCCCCCCCCCCCCCCCCCCCCCCCCCTTGGTCTAGTAGAAACATAAAATTCTTAAGGGATTGGACAGGGTAGATGCAGGAAAAATGTTCCCGACGTTGGCGGGGTCCAGAACCAGGGGTCACAGTTTAAGAATAAAGGGTAGGCCATTTAGGACTGAGATGAGGAAAAACTTCTTCACCCAGGGAGGTGTGAATCTGAGGAATTCTCTACCAAGGAGGGCAGTGGAGGCCAATTCACAGGATGTTTTCAAGAGAGAGTTAGATTTAGCTCTTCGGGCTGAAGGAATCAAGGGATTTGGGGTAAAAGCAGGAACGGGGTACTGATTTTAGATGATCAGCCATGATCATATTGAATGGCGGTGCTGGCTTGAAGGGCCGAATGGCCTGCTCCTGCACCTATTTTTCTATGTTTCTATGATTGTTGGTCAGCGCGGACCTGGTGGGCCAAAGGGCTTGTTTTCACGCTTTATCTCTACACTCTAAGCCAGTCCTATCTGCCTGCATTTGGCCCATATCCTTCTAAAGCTATCCTATCCACGCACCTATCCAAATTATACCTGCCTCAACTTCTTCCTCTGGCAGCTCGTTTCATCTCCAAGGCAGAGATTGCAATGGGAGGCATGAAATCATAGTTAAGTTGCTGGGTGCAATTAAACTGGCGGCACAGTGGTGCAGCGGTAGAATTGTTGCTTTACATCGAATGCACGCTGGAGTTTCGGGTTCGATCCCGACTACGGGTGTTGTCTCTACGGAGTTTGTCCGTTCTCTCCGTGACCTGTGCGGGTTTTCTCCGAGAGCTTCAGTTTCCCCCCACACTCCAAATACATACAGGTATGGAGGTAAAATTGGCTTGGTAACGAAAACATTGTCCCTAGTGTGTGTAGGATAGTGTTAATACGCGGAGATCGCTGGTCGGCGCAGACCCGGTGGGCTGAAGGGGCTGTTTCCGTGCTGTATCTCTAAACTAAACTAAATTGTTTCTATGTCACCATTTTCTAGGAGAAATCTTCAACAATTTGATGCAGAGTTTTGAACACATGAGCATTTGTGACATTTTTGTTTGTGTCGGAATGAGTGACCATGCAACTATTAGATCCAATTGTTCTAAATTGAGTAAAACATTGTACCTTTGGGACGTGGGAGGAAACTGTGGCACCTGGAGGAAACCCACGCGATCACATAGTGAAAGTGCAAACTCCACACAGGCAGCACCCGAGGTCAGCAACGAACATGGGCCTCTGGCGCTGTGAGGCAGCAGCTCTACCTCTGGGCCACTGTGCTGCAGCTAAATTAATTTAAATAAATGATAACTACAAGAATGAACTAAGTAACTGAGGGTGCTGATAGATAGATGTTTGATGAATGTAACACCACAATCGCATGCAACAGTGTGCCATGCATTTACGTTTGCCCAACCCACTGAATTACTCCAGCAGTCTGTGTCTTTTTTTTTGTAAACCAGCACCTGCAGCTCTTTGCACTTCCCTATAAACCTTTCCTATCCTTGCACCTGGTCAAATGTTTTTTAAATGCTGTTACAGTACCCGCCTCAACTTCCTCCTCTGGCAGCATGTTCCATATACCTTCCACGCTCTGTATAAAAGATGTTACCCTCAGGTTCCTGTTAAATCTTTCCCGTCTCACTCAAAACCCATTCCCCCTCGTTATTGACTGCCCAATCCTGTGAAAAGACTCCGTGCATTCACTGGATCTATCATTATTAAACCTGCGTCAACTGCTTCCTCCGGCAGCTCATTCTATATACCCACCACCCTCTGTGCCCCTGAGGTTTCTAGAAAATCGTTCCCGTCTTACTTTACACCTCTGCCCTCTGGTTGCTGATTCTACCATCCTGGGGGGGAAAGAGACCCTGCGCATTCACCCCATCTATTGGCCTCATGATCTGAGGCACTCGGGAAGTGAGACCGATGCTGCGGGTTGCTCCCAGAATTACTGAGACTATTAACCACACGGTTGATGCAGGGGGGCAAGGTGCTGCGATCTCTGTCACTGTCGCTCGTAGACAGCAGAGCGGTTCATAAACATGACCGGCGGCAGTCGGAGCTCACGGAACCTCTGTCCCTGCAGGGACCCCTTCAATCACAAAGAGCTTCCGACCTGCTCTCTGTCTGACGGGAAGTGAAAGCTGAGGTTGGAGGTCTGTGGCTTTTGATCCAGTCTCAGTCAGGAAGGCGGCAATGAGCCGACGTGGATGATAGACGCAGATTTTGATGCGGAGAACGCCACGTAAACTAACATTGGAATGGTGAGCTGAGGTGTCCATCCAGTTTCCCAATGGACAGGATGTCACCAGGAAACGGGAGCAAACCCTTCAAAACACACACGGAAAATAATCAATCTGCCTAAGTCAGACAGAAAACAAGATGCAAATGGATCCAGTTTTGGGTCAGAAGTCTTGTCACACCCACAACCTGAAGTAACAGGGGATTCATTGCCACAGAAGGATGTGGAGGCCAAGTCAATGGATATTTTTATGGCAGAGATAGATAGATTCTTGATTAGAATGGGTGTGGGGTGGGAGATTGCAACCTTCACGTGGTCCGCCCTGTTTCGACAAATGCAATCAACCCGGCGTGCACAATCAAATAAAATCAAATAGAACAAGTTGTCCTACAGCTTTAGGCTGTGCACGCCATACGCAAGAAGAAGAAGAAGAAAGGGTGTCAGGGGTTATGGGGAGAAGGCAGGAGAATGGGGTTGGGAGGGAAAGTAAGGTCAGCCATCATTGAACTTGATGAGCCGATTGGCCTAATTCTGCTCCCATCACTTGTGAACTTCCAATCCCTGCTCTCTCCTGGTCATGAACATATCAAGAGGACATTCTAGTGTACGTAATTTATGCTAATTGTCATCATATGTATCAATCACTTCCAATTACATATCCAGCATTGATACAGCACGCGCCATTCTATGATGCACATGCGCCGAACTGAGAGGCAGCAAATCCTTGTAGCTCCGAGTTTTGTTTAGTGCTTTAGTGCTTTAGTGTGTTTTGTGCGTTGGCTGCTGCCGCTGCTGCTGTGCAGTAATTTTTACACAGCATGTGTAGAGTCGCGTATAGGAGGGATGAACTCCTTATGTGGCGACGGACAGCTTACGGAATAAAACACCATATTCCGTCTGAGCTGAAGAAGCCGTTCCGTGGTTGCCGTGCAGGTGCCAGGCTAAGGGCCAGGCTAAGGGCCTGGAGGTGGAGATACAAGCCGTTTCTGCCATCGATCCTTATGGGGAACGTCAACTCATTCCCTAACAAGTGTGAGGAGTTGGAGGCCCTTATGAAGAACCAACGGGTCTACCGTGAGTGCAGTCTCATGTGTTTTACCGAGACGTGGCTGATGGACATCATCCCGGATTCCTGTGTGGATCTCCCCGGCTTCACTATGGTACGAGCAGATAGAGACCCGGACGAGTGGGAAGATCAAAGGTGGGGGACTTGCTCTGCTTGTGAACAATAGATGGTGTAATCCAGGTCACATAACTGTGAAAGATAAGATCTGTTGTCGGGATATTGAGCTCCTGGCGGTTGGACTGAGACCTTATTATGTACCGAGGGAGTTCTCCCACATCGTCGCCATTATTGTTTACATTCCTCCTCGAGCGGAGCCTGTAGTCGCATGTGACGTCATCCAAGAGACTGTTGCGAGATTACAGACCCGACACCCGGGCGTACTCATTGCCTTATCAGGGGACTTCAATCATGTGAACATCAGCCCCCACTTGTCAGGCTTCTCACAGTATGTTGACTGTCCCACAAGGCACAATAAGACACTGGACTTGTGCTATGTCAATGTCAAGGAGGCCTATAGTGTCTTAGCCTTTCCACCGCTTGTCAAATCAGATCACAACCTGGTTTATCTAAGGCCTTCTTACAAACCCTGTGTACTGAGACAGCCTACAATCACCCGGTCTTTCAGAAAGTGGACACCAGAGGCCAGTGAATCACTGAGGATCTGCTTTCAATGCACAGACTGGGACATACTGATGGAGCCACAGGAATTAAACAGCTGTATGGACATCGACAGGATGGCTGGATGCATAACGGACTACATCAACTTCTGTAGGGATGTTGTTGTGCCAGTAAGAACTGTTTGTTGCTTCCCCAATAACAAACCTTGGATTACAAGCAACATCAAGCGCCTCCTAAACGAGAAAAAGGAGGCTTTCAAGGTTGGTGATCGGGAAAAAAATCAAGAGGGTACAGCACCACTTGAACAGGAGCATGAAGCAGGCAAAAGGGGACTATAAAAGGAAGCTGGAGAAGAAACTGCAGTACAACAACATCAAAGAGGTGTGGAGAGGAATGAAGGACATCACTGACTCCCTCTACAAAAAAGGCCAGAGCAGACTCTTTTTCCTCAGAAGGCTCAAATCCTTCAATGTGTGTAATGAGATGCTGCACATGTTTTACAACACGGTGGTTGCAAGGGTTATTTTCTACGCTGTTGGCTGCTGGGGCAACAGCATTAGTGCAAAAAACAACAAGAAGCTGGTCAAACTGGTTAAACGAGCTAGCTCAGTGCTGGAGGGGAGAGTAGACTCGGGGATGGATGTGCTTGAGAGGCGTATGAGGCACAAGGTGCAGGCCATCCTGAAAAACCCCAGGCATCCCCTCCATGTAATTCTGGAGAGTCAAAAGAGCACTCAGAACAACAACCGGCTCCTCTCCCTGCCCTGTAGAACGGAGCGGTTCAGAAGATCCTTCACCCCTGCAGCCATTAGATTTTATAATTCGGACCGCTAGGCTGTAGGGGGATGCATTTTGCAATTTTTAATTTTTAATTGTTAATTATTGGTCTTTTTAAGTATTTATTGCTCTCAGGTAGTGTCCACATTGTATTCTATGTATTTTCTGTCTGCGTTCGTTTTGAATCTGTGGGTTTGTTGGTTGGGGGCTTCTGGACATCTGAATTTCCCTGAGGGGATCAATAAAGTATTTATTATTATTATTATTATTATTATTATTATTATTATTATTATTATTATTATTATTATTATTATTATTATTATTATTATTATTATTATTATTATTATTATTAAAACAATAAATGTGAAGCAGGGTCCCAACCCAAAACGTCATCTATCCATTTTCTCCAGAGATGGCATCTGACCCACTGAGTTACTCCAGCACTTTTGTGTATTAACCAACATCTGCAGTTCTTTGTTTCTAGATATTAAACTCAAATATCCAGAATTGATCATTTTTTTCTTGGAATTTCCTCACTTGGATAGTTCAGATCTTCAGTCTTCCTTCCCAATGGCTCTTGCTGTGAGCCTAAAATAACTCCTTTCACCATTTTCCCAGATATTTGCTTTAGCCAAACACAATGTGCTAGAGTAACTCAGCGACTGAGGCAGAGTCTCTGAAGGGAATGGGTCGGCAATGTTTAGGGTCGGGACCCTTCTTCCGACTCTGAAGAAATCCGAAGAAGAGTCCCAACTTAAAACATCACCTAACCATTCCCTCCAGAGATGCTGCCTGACTTTCTGAGTTACTCCAGAATTTTATATTTAATTCAAGATTCCAGCATCTGCTGTTCCTTGTACCTCCAGTCTGCTTTAGCCATTACAATAATATATGTTTCAATGCTTTTCTCACCTGCATTAAAATTTATATTTTAATGTTAATCCCCAGTGATCACGTAGGGCTTGCAATGATTGTCAAGAGGAAGTTTGTAAATTCTCCGTTACAACAGAATCTACATCGGTTTCCCCATGCTGTGGCTTAATAGAAAATGTACTCTCAGATGGTGGTTATCATTTTTATCATTTATATTTGATTGCTTTATAAAATCAAATGTTATAAGGGGGGTTAATTTACAATATTATACAGTAAATTAATACAATATTATGCAGAGGGGTGGCGCAGCGGTAGAGTTGCTGCCTTACAGCGCCAGAGACCGGGATTGATCCTGACTAAGGGTGCTGTCTGTATGGAGTTTGTACGTTTTCCCAGTGACAGTGTGGGTTTTCTCCAGGTGCTCCGGTTTCCTCCTACATCCAAAGACGTACAGGTTTGTAGGTTAATCGGCTTCAGTAAGTTGCAAAATTGTCCCCAGTGTATAGGTTGGTGTACGGGGGGATCGTCGGCCGGCGCAGACTTGGTGGGGCCGAAGGGCCTGTTTCCACGTTGTATCTCTAAAGTCTAAAGACAGTGTCATGTGGTGTATTGGCAAAGGAAGGAACAAGTATTACAAAAGCACTTGTTTCTAACTCAGAGACATTGTTTAGCAAACCTTTTGATAAACCACAGAACGATAGAACATTCCGCAGTAGGTTATATTCCTTCTGAGACTCAGAACGCTGCCAAGTTCACTCCTGCAAGATATTATGGAGATAATAGGAAAAAGTGCCGTTGAGACAAAAGCAAAATTATGACCCAACCAGACACTCAGATCAACATGACAGATCTCACATTAACTTGCTAAATAATCTAACATTTGGAAATGGAGTGCTTTGCAGTTGCATATGAGATATTTAGTGAAGTAAGCAGGCAGAATCAGAAGTGTCCATAAATCATTGCAAATGGAGACACGAGGTACCACAGATGCTGGAATCCTGAGTAAAACACAAAGTGCTGGAGTAACTCAGTGGGGCAGGCAGCATCTGTGGGGGTCAGTCTGAAGAAGGGTCCCAACCCGAAACATCGCCCATCCATGTCTTCTAGATGCTGCCTGACCAGCTGAGTTCCTCCAGCACTTTGTGTTTTGCTCAAGATTCCAGCATCTGCAGTTCCTTGCATCTCTGGTTATGCAACACCATGGTATTAAAATTGTTATTCTCATTTAAAACCCCTCCATTGCCCCCTCCTTCCCCAATCCCAGGAGTTTCCAAGACAACTGTACACTTTCATATTTAATGTAGTGTTTTAAATGGAGAAAGAAAGAACTGAAGTATTGGACAAAATGCCACAAAGTGATGGAGTAACTCAGCAGGTCCGACAGCATCTCTGGAGAACATGGATAAGTGACGTTTAGGGTCTGAAGAAGGGTCTCAACCCAAAACGCCACCTATCCATTTACCCCAGGGATGCTGAGTTACTCCAGCACTTTATACCCACGCATGCCTTAAATCACTGCTTATGATATTTAAGAGGATGATGAAGTGTACGGTCATGGGTGTAGGCCAGTAATCAATCTGAGCGGAGGTGGAGGGAGCAACAATACAAGATTTGACAGAATTAATGTCAGAAATTGGATAAGGTATAAATAGCACAGTTCCTTTCGGAAGATCAAAAAGCCGCAGAAAACTAGCAGAAGCTTAAATCTTAAAATCATTCAAATCATTCCTTCTCTTCAAAAGGAGGAAGACAGCTGCAATGTTGAGTTTGGACGACAAATGCTGACTTGACCAGTTGAAGAGAGTGAAGTTAACAAAGGTTTTGTGTTTGAGAACTTCTCCGTGCCTCTTGGCTACATTATATTATTGCCACTACCTGCAGTTGGACGAACAATTCGTCCATAAATCCCAATCATTTGAGTCAATCCGACTCAGCACTCCCTCTGGCTCATTTTCTATCATGTGGATAACTGCGCTTATTCTCTAACCCACACTCTCTCCAATCTTGAGAACTTTATTGCTTATGTTTCCATCGTCAATCAATCCTTCCTTTCCAATAATGAGACTCCGCTGCAGGAAGGGACAGCAGGTGCTGGCTTTTACCAAAGAAGGACACAAAATGCTGGAGTAACTCAGCAGGTCACGCAGCATCTATGGGGAAGAGGAATAGGTGACGAGACCCTTCTTTGGACTGGAGAAGTCTGAAAAGTCTTCAGTGCAGTCTGAAGAAGGGTTCCGAACCCAAAACATCATCTGACCCGCTGAGTTACTCCAGTACTTGGTGTCCATCAATCAATGAGTCACCTTGTCAGTTTCTGGTTTCTCTCGATCTCCAACTATAAATTTAGAGATACGGTAAGGAAGCAGGCCCTTCGGCCCACTGAGTCCATTGATCACCCGTTCACACTGGTTTGATGTTATCCCACTTTATCATCCATTCCTTACACACTAGGGGAAACTTACAGAAGCCAAGTAACCTAGAGACCCGTGTGCGGGCGGAAACCGGAGCCCATGTGGTAACAGGGAGAACGTGCAAACTCCACACAGATAGCACCCGAGGTCAGGATCGAAATTGTAAGGCAACAGCTCTACCCGCTGCACCAGCTGTGCCACCCCTAAATTTCATTCTAATGCCAGAATACAACTACTCCTTGGAGTATGTTACCATTCTGTCTCCCACATTTCTCCATTGAATTGATTCCTGTCTTATCAGCTTCCCATTGGGTATTTCAACAACCCCCCCCTCCCCCCACCCACCCCACCGCCCCTAATTCTAGTGAATTATAAATTTAAAAAAACAGTACCTACACCACATTTATCCTAATTTTCTTATTTGGCAATAAACCTTTACCTGGTTTTATATTAAAAATGTATTTGGGACTTAAGGGTCTGGGCTATAGGGAGAGGTTGGGCAGGCTAGGACTATTCTTTGGAGTGCAAAAGGTTGAAGGGTGATCTTATAGAGGTGTGTAAAATCATGAGGGGAATAGAATCTATTAAAATAGAATGGAATTTATTAAAAACCTGTTACCCTCATGATTTTATACAGCTCTATAAGAGCTCCCCTCCCTCGGCCTCCTACATTGCAAGGAACAGAGTCCTAAGCTGCCCAGACCATCAATCAAACCAACCTCCCTTCCATTGATTCCATCAACACCTCACGCTGCCTCGGCAAGGCCACCAGCATAATCAAGGATGTCGCAACGTGGCCAATCCTTCATCTTCCCTTCCTCGGGCAAAAGGTATAGAAGTGTGAAAATGCACACCTCCCGATTCAGGGACAGTTTCTTCCCAGCTACTATCAGGCAAATAAACCACTAGAGAGTGGTCCTGAACTACTATCTACCTCATTGGAGACCTTCGATCTATCTTTGATCGGACCTTTATCTTGCACTGAATGTGATTCACGATATTCTCTTCATCATGTATCTGTGCACCGTGGATGGCTCATTTGCAATCATGTATTGTTTTTCCGCTGACTGGTTAGCACGCAACAAAAGCTTTTCACTGTACCTTGGTAAATGTTGCAATAAACTAATGACTAAGGCATCTTGCACTGAGGTTGGTTGACAAGTTACTCCCAGTTTGAAGAGCCATGACTATAAGGTCTGGTTAAATGCTAACTTCACGTCAATGTAATTAGCTATTCCAGGGGATGCAAATATTCCCAACACTGTGTGACAAGGATTGGCATCATAAACAGCTGTTTTTTTAAAAGTTTATGCAGTGATTTGAAAAACTCCCTCAACTCCAAACTAATGGCTGCAAGTAGGCACTTCATGTTATTAAAAAATGACTCTTGTGAATTTCCTGTACCTCATCTGCTGCAGCACAAGACATTTTAAGAGTTCCAGCTAATTGCATTTAATGGAGGATTTGCAAACCTCCTCTTGACAGCCTTTGAAAGCCCTAAGTGGTCAGCGGGGATTAACATTGCCAAGTAAGGAGCAGTGAAGAAATTTGAATGCAGGCGAGAAAAGGAGAGGTAAATATTAGTTCACCTGAACCATTAGAGCAAATATCTGGGAATATGCAGAAATGAATTATTTCAGGCTCAAAGCAAGAGTCATTGGGAAGGAAGACTGAAGATCTTCACCATCCAGGTGAGGAAATTCTGAGAAAAAAAGATAAATTCTGGATCATTGCTTTTAATTCAGTTTAATGTTATATCTAATCATTTGTATAAATCATTGTTCTATTTTATTGATTGGCCCTTGCAATAACAATGCCGGATATGCGAATAGAAGTGGCATTATTATGTATTATGATATAAAATTAACATAGATTACTTAGACTGTGTCCCACTGTGCTCTTTTCCACACAGAGGGACGTCGGTGTATGGAACGAGCTGCCAGAGGAGGCAGCTGAGGCAGGTGCTATCGCAACGTTTAAATAACATTTGGTAAGGTACAGGGAAAGAATAGGTTTAGGGGTTATAGGTGAAATGCAGGCAGGTGGGACTAGTGTAGATGCTAAGTGTAGTTGGTTGGCATGGGCAGTAGGGCCGAAGGGCCTGTTTCCACACTGTTTGATTCTCTGATGACTAATGACAAAGCTGGCATTGGAATCGCCCTGTTACTTCAGGTTGTGGGTGTGTGTCGAGACGTTTGCCTCTAAACTGGATCCATTTGCATCTAGTTTTCTGTCTGACTTAGGCAGATTGATTATTTTCCGTGTGTGTTTTGAAGGGTTTGCTCCTGTTTCCTGGTGACATCCTGTCCATTGGGAAACTGGATGGACACCTCAGCTCACCATTCCAATGTTAGTTTACGTGGCGTTCTCCGCATCAAAATCTGCGTCTATCATCCACGTCGGCTCATTGCCGCCTTCCTGACTGAGACTGGATCAAAAGCCACAGACCTCCAACCTCAGCTTTCACTTCCCGTCAGACAGAGAGCAGGTTGGAAGCTCTTTGTGATTGAAGGGGTCCCTGCAGGGACAGAGGTTCGGTGAGCACCGACTGCCGCCGGTCATGTTTATGAACCGCTCTGCTGTCTACGAGCGACAGTGACAGAGATCGCAGCACCTTGCCCCCCTGCATCAACCGTGGTCTCAGTCATGCTGGGAGCAACTTCCCGAGTGCCTCAGATCATGAGGCCAATAGATCGGGTGAATGCGCAGGGTCTCTTTCCCCCCCCCAGGATGGTAGAATCAACAACCGGAGGGCAGAGGTTTAAAGTGAAAGAGAAAAGACTTAATAGAAACCTGGGGGATAACTTTTTCACCACAATGGACCATGGTTAGCAACCAGGAGATCCAGCAGGTCGTAGTGTGTGGATATAATTGAACATGAGAATACATAAATTTATCTTCCTCTCAGATTCTTACACACACACAGAAGAATATTGACATGGTGTGTGTATTGGAAGCATGGTAAATGAGAAGGAATGAAAGCATGCCTTAGAAGGTTTAAGAGGCTAGCTACATGTCTTGTTTTTAGTTTAGAGAAACTACCGAGTCCGCACCAACCAGAGATCCACGCACATTAACGCTATCCTACACACACTGGGGACAATTTATACTTATACCAAGCCAATTAACCTATAAGCCTGTAGGTCTTTGGAGTGTAGGAAGAAATCGAAGATCTCACAGAAAACCCACACGTGTCAAGGCGAGAATGTCCAAACTCCATACAGACGCCACTCATAGGCGGGATCGAACCCGGGTCTCTGTCGCTGCAAGCGTTGTAAGGCAGCATCGTGAAAGGTTCAATGATCTGAAAGCAATGTGGTCTCAAGCCTATAAACTTACTGGTTGGCAGCTCACCGGTCACGGAGGAGAAAGCAGGAAACTCATAATCCATTAGCAGAAATGAGTAGCAAGGCAAAGGGCAAGACGCTGGTGAAAGGATGGGGGGAAGGGCAGAGGGCCTGGAAGGAACTGCACAGAAGTGTTGATGGGACAGATGTGGAGAGGATGTTGGGCTATCTGGATGAGGACTCATTATTTTTAAAATAATGAGTTATCTATTTAAGAGGCTTGGGGTGAAATTACTTTTCTTAGATCCTTGTGACTCTTTAGAATGCTCTTCATCGAAGGACGGTGGAAGTAGAATTTTTTTAAGGCAGAAGTGATCGACTCCTGACAAGTAGGGATTGGAAGGGTGTTGCAAGGAGGTATGAATTTGAGGTCTCAATCAAATTAGCCAGTCTCATTAAAGCAGGTCGAGAGCCCTACTCCTGGGACTAGTTTACACCAGTGTTTGTAAAAGGACCATTTTGCACATTGATGATATTAGATTGGATTCTGAAGGTAGACACAAAGTGTTGGAGTAACTCAACGGGTCAGGCAGCATCTCTGGAGAAAAGGAATAGGTGACGTTTCATAAGTTATAGGAGCCTCGTTAGGCCATTCAATCATGGCTGATCTATCCTTCATTATCTCTCAACCCCATTCTCCTGCCGTCTCCCGGACACCCGTAATAATCAAGAAATTGTCAGGTCAGGACCCTTCTTCAGACTGAGTCCTATCTGATCGGCATAGCAGGCTAGCTTATAGCAATGAGGCCCAAGGTCTATTTCATAGATGTGGCAACTGGATCAAATTTAATTCTAAAATTAGAGAATGGTCACACGGTAGTATAGCATGGAAACAGGCCCTTCGGCCCACCTTGTCCATGATGATTAAGTTTTCATATTGGGCTATTCCATTTTGACGGCATTTGGCCCATTACCTAAGCCCTTCCTCTCCATACATCTGTCCAAATCTATCTATATTTAAAACTGTGTGTGTGTGTGTATTTCTGCCTGTCTTGTGGTTGCCAGCCTGTGGGTGCCAGCCTTTGATTCATTGCTACGCCAACACCAGACCCAGAAACGCCCAGATTTTTTCCATTTCGGTAGAGATTTCACTTTTCATTCCAAGTATCCACTCCTCATTAAATTTTGTCGTGTTAATGTACACATTTTTAATAAAATACTTCTCCCCCCCCCACTCACTCGTTTTGTCGCCTCCTGCTGGCCAGTGACCATAACGGCTGCTGGCGCCCGCCTCTCGCCTCAAAGACGCCATTTAAAAACAGCCGCACTGCTAAGTGCTCGAATCTTCAGTTGGAGGACCACGTCTCCCATGGGGGCTACGGGTGGGGAACGGCTGCGTTGGGGGAGCAGACCCAATGGGTCTGCACTTGGTCTAGTGTCTCTTAAAAGCCATAATAGGTTTTTATATTATTTTGTAATTTGATTCGAGCCTTTGCCCCAAAGGCAAGGAAGTATCAGAGGTGGCAACAAGAGAAATGTTTCTTCTTCCCTTCTCTATCTTCGGTCACAGAAGGTAATTTCCCATCTTGTGCAGCATGAGATAGCTCTTCCCACATCGGGGCCGCCATCCGCCTTCTGATCTGTTTGGCTTTGTACTATTCTACACAGTCCGCTTTTCACATAGCCATTGGGGAGGAGACAGTTTCTGTCTGAACGAGAGTTAATTGGAATCAGAAATACCTCAAATAAAATCCTTGACCTTAGTCAATGCATGAGCTAATCGGTGATATTACTGATGAGATTCTGCCCTGATGTTTAGTTTAGTTTAGCTTAGAGATACAGCGCAGAAACAGGTCCTTCGGCCCACCGGGTCCACACCGACCAGTGATCTCCGCACACTAACACTATCCTAGACCCACTAAGGACTATTTACACATACACCAATCCAATTATGTGCCTGTACATCTTTGGAGTGTGGGAGGAAACGGAAGATCTCAGAGAAAACCCACATGGTCCTGTGGAGAACGTGCAAACTCCACACGGGTCCCCTAGACGGGATCGATCCCGGATCTCCGGCGTTGCAACCGCTGTAAGGCGTCAACTCTACCGCTGCGCCACCGTGCCGCCCTTGATGTTGAGCCTGCGTTCGTAGACATGTGCAGGTTCGGGGCCGGTATTGAAAGGGATCGGTTTAAATACAAGAAGGAGCAATGTATCGATGCCACGGTGCTTTGTATTACGAACTTGGCTTACTTCCCTGCGACTCTTCATGTTATGAGCATTAGTCATCGAGCAGAGACTGTGCCATTCCTTCAGGGAAGGAAACCTCTTCTTGGTGACTGACTGAAAAAAAAAATCGCATTTGGAACGAGCAAAGCAAAGGCTTGAAAAGAACGGGCGTTATATAGATTCACGGGTGAATGTGCACTCCAAAAATGTGGATCACTTAATTGATGAATGCAGAAAAGGAAAATGGAAGCTTAATTTCATTTCAAAAAGATCATATTGATCTCTAACCAGCTGCTTTATATAAAGATTATATAGGTGCAATTGATGGGTGGATATTATCAAGGGGAAACTGTCCTGAAATCTCCTCTAGGGAAATCCTGGTTCTTTCAAACTAAATACATGTCTGATTGTAGCTCACTGATTAAAACACATATATCATAATGTAGATAAGCATCACAGTTCCTTCATTTCCAACAGCCTAAAGATATTGTTTAAATTGCAATCAGAAGGTTAATGTGACTTGCCCATACCATCACGTGCCTGTGCGGTGAACAGCAACACGTCTAATGGGCAATCTCCCACTGATCACATATTCAGCAATTCTGTGGAAATTAGATTTTATTAATTTAATTCCGCTGGAAAGCAGCGTGCCATAATAAAATGAAATTTGTAACTCTCGCACAGTTAAATTAGCTAAATAGAGAGGCAGAGAATTGACCCCGATCCCTTAAACTCTAATCAGAACACGAACTCTGCCGCGTAGAAAGCTGAAGGTGAAAGGAAGGAATATATCAGGTACGCCACCATGAACCACGGGTTCAATGTAGGGTCACTCCTTGACATCGCAGACGAGTGTTCACAAAGTTTCCTGTAAATAACTCAAGGTACATGTGCTGCACAGGCACATTCCAAATGAATAAATCTCTTGTGTCTCACAATTAACATCTTCAGTTTAAAGCTAATTCTTTCATTCTAATTAGAGCCAAATTAATCAGCACTTTGTACTGTAAATTGTGAGTTAGTTTTTAAATTGCAGCTGTGCTGTGCTTAGGTTTAATTGTGTTAGCTACCTGGAAAGCTCAGGAAGTTTATCTCATATCCATCCAATGCCTTTGTGATAAGAGGGCGGTAAACACAGCACATGCTATTGTGTTTAATAAGGAACTGCAGATGCTGGAAAATCAAAGGTACACAGAAATGCTGGAGAAACTCAGCGGGTGCAGCAGCATCTATGGAGCGAAGGAAATAGGCAACGTTTCGGGCTAAAACCCTTCTTCAGACTGATGGGGGGTGGGGGGGGGAAGAAAGGAAAAAGGAGGAGGAGGAGCCCGAAGGCTGAGGGATGGGAGGAGACAGCCCGAGGGCTGAGGAAGGGAGACAGCAAGGGCTAACAACATGCTATGCTTGCCTTCATTAGTTGAGGCACTGAGTCAGGAAGTCATGATGCAGTTTTGTAGGACTTTGGTTAGACTGCATGTGTAGAAAGGAACTGCAGATGCTGGTTTACACTGAAGGTAGGGACACAAAGTGCAGAAGTAACTCAGACTTCAGGCTCCCCAAAAGATTTCCAGTCTAAAGAAGGACCCTGACCCGAAACGTCACCCATCCCTTTTCTCCAGAGATGCTGCCTGACCCGCTGAGTTACTCCAGCACTTTGTGTCTATCTTTGGTTTGGCTGCGTTTGGAGTATTGCGTAGTGTTCTGGTCACCCCATTACAGGAAGGATGTGGAAATGTCAAATGCCAGGTGGCATAGCTTTAAGGTGAGAGGGGCAACGTTTCTTCACACTGAGGGTGATGGGCGCCTGGAACGTGCTGCCAGGGGTGGTGGTGGACGCTGATACCATAGAGGCATTTAAGAGACTTTTGGATAGGCTCATGGATATGCAGGGAATGGAGGGATATGGATCATGTGGAGAAAGAGGAGGTTAGCCAAACTTGACATTGTGTTTGGTACAGATTGTGGGCCAATAAGTCTGGTCCTACGCTGTACTGTTCTGTGTTCTATGTTGCGGGCTTTCATGATTTTGCCTGTAGATCGCTTTTATCCATAAATTCATTATGCACTAACTTTTAATAAATGACACAAAGATACCTGCAGAAAGGCCCCGACCTGAAATGTCACCTATCCATGTTCTCCAGAGATGCTGCCTGAACTGCTGAGTTACTCCAGCATTTTGTGTCTATCTTCAGTACAAACCAGCATCTGCAGTTCCTTCCGACACATCCTGAAGAAGGGTTCCGACCTGAAACGTCACCTATCCATGTTCTCCGGATATGCTGCCTGACCCGCTGAGTTACTCCAGCACTTTGTATTTCTTTTTGTAAACTCGCATCTGCAGTTCCTTGGGCCTCTAGTGCACTAACTTGTGTTCCTCTTTGGGAGCTGTGTTCCCTGACTGTCAGGGTCCCAGGGACAAGGAGCAGAGAGGTACCAGAGAAACAAAACCTGCCCCATGTGGCAAATCGTAAACAGCTTCATGACAAATGGCAGTAAAAAGACTTTCTGAACTATGTTTATTGCATTTAATGTACTCAGAGATCAATAAAATGGTTGGAAAGACTGTAGTTATATAATACATGCCTTGTAAAATGCATGTGACAGTTTGATGGCATTCAAAGCAAAGATATTTATATTAGAATATAAATAAAAGAAAATTATATATATATTGAAATAAAATGTGCCACAGAACATGTAGAGCCTATTTTACTCATTCACGTTATCTCTCCACTAATATATTAAAAACAGTACATCAGCAAACCCAGACATCATACAGCAGGCATCATCCTGCCTTACTGAGACACAGTGATCTTCAGAGGGTGATGAAGGTTTACTGACTTAAGGCTTGGTGTTTCTGAATTAGTACAAACACAGGCCTTGAGCAAAACATAAAGCGCTGGAGGAAGTTAGGGTGGCACAGAGGCGCAGCAGAAGAGTTGCTGCCTTACAGTGCCAGAGACCCCTGTTCAATCCTGACAACAGGTGCTGTCTGTACAGAGTTTGTATGTTCCCCTGTGAATAATGGGGTTTCCCTGGATGCTCCGGTTTCCTCCCACACTCCAAAGATGTACAGGTTCGTTGGTTAATTGGCTTTGGTAAAAATTGTAAATTGGCCCTATTGTGTAGGATAGTGCTAGTGTACAGGGATCGCTGGTCGGCGAAGGGCCTGTTTTCGCGATGCATCTCTAGCCTAAAGGACTCATTGGGTCAGACAGCATCTGTGGAGGGAATGGACAGACAACATTTCTGGTTGGGACCCTTCCAGGGGGTCCTTTGTGCCACCTCAAAGGAAAAGATGTTGTGCAGTGGAGAATCAGATTACCCCAAAATAAAACATATGGTGAATGACCAGACACAAAGTCTAGCGGGTCACGCAGCATCTCTGGAGAACATGGACAGGTGATATTTCAGGTCGGGACCCTTCTTCAGAAAGTCTTAAACCCAAAACATTACCTACCCATGTTCTGCAGAGATGCTGCCTGAACTGCTGACTTACTCCATGTGCTTTGTGTCTATGTTCCATTTACTGTTCTATAAGGTTTATATGTGTTTCTATCTGTGTGTCGTATGGATCACTATTGACCTGGTGTGTTATCTGCTTTGCTTCACTGAGACATGCATGCATTTTGTACCTGACCGTTCAGAGTTCAGTATCCAGACCTGGTGGTTTAACAATGAAGATAGACACAAAATGCTGGATTAACGGGACCGGCAGAATCTCTTGAGAGAAAGAATGGGTGACGTTTCCGATCGGGACCCTTCTTCAGACCAGTGAGCTGCCTTAGTTCTGTGGACCAAATTTGTTCATGAAGTTCTGTGGACCAAATTTGAGCTTTGGCTGTGATTCATACATAAGATCTATGGGTGCCTGACTAACATGGCACCCATGGCATGAGTGCAAAGCAGCTTCCCTTTGATACGTTGGTTAAACAGGAATATGGGTCTGATCTAACCTCAGTCTGAATCTGAAGGAGATTCCAAAGGAAATGGGAGTTCTCCTGATTCTTCACTCTCCAGCAACGGTGAAGTTTATCCAAATCCTCATGGTCTTCAGTGACTTGAGCAACAGGAAGGCCAAGGTATATTACCTGCCGTAAATACCATTTAGCAATAGAGGGGGCCAATTGCGGGAATAGATGGTTGCTCAAAGAACAGAGTCATTTCAACTGTAAAGACACATAGCAATGAGCAGGAAGGAATGGGGGCATCATTATCTGTTACTGAAATTAAATTTATTTATCATTTTAAATTCTCTTATAGACACAACACACACGGTTCTATTTGATCCCGGGCTGAATTCATGATCCTATTTAGACCACTGAATTTTTTGTAATGAATGTTATGTTGTTTATTATATGTTATCAATGAGTATTGTGTTTACAGGCCTATTATTCTACAGCAAGTAAAGATTTTGTTGTACCGTTATTGGTACAGGTGACAATTAAACACTCTTGACTTTGTCTTAGTAAGGAAGAAATGGATTAAAGTCTTTTGCCCAAATGGTCAAAGCTAAACCATGCATCTAAATATTCATATCACGTCTCATATCTGTTCTATTCCTTCCCACTATCCAAACTGTATCAGGAGTCGATATAGTTATTGATCCAATAATAATCCTGGATTTGAATCTCACAGTCTCAAAGCCCCATGAATAAAAATAAAAGATTTCTATCATTCTGTGGTCCAGATTTCTGAGATTAACTTTTGGAGGCATGGGCTCCTGTTTTGACTGGTCAAAGACCAGAAACTATCTGTGTCTTGCTAGCCTGTCTCTTCATTTCATCATTTTAAACACATTATTCAGAGTTCTGAGATACAGCCCGGAAACAGGCCCTTCGGCCCACCATGTCCAAATAGTTTCATGTTGTCCCACTTTCTCATCAACTCCCTACAAACCAGGGACAATTTACAGGGGCCAATTAACCTTCCAACCCGCGCGTCTTTGAGGGGGTGGTAGGAAACCGGAGCACCCGGAGGAAGGCCATGCGGTCACAGGGAGAACGTGCAAACTCCACACAGACAGCACGTGAGGTCAGGATCGAATCCAGGTCTCTGGCGCTGTGAGGCAGCAGCTCTACCAGCTACTCCACTGTGCCGCCCCAAATGGAATATTTTTAAAGCAAATATAATAGAGTTTTCAATACTCTTCATGTAGTCAAATTTTCCGATACCTGATAACTTTAAGTTTATATTTTACCCTCGTTGAAACTTCAGCACCTTTAACAGTTTGCAGCCCAAAAATTAATATGGATCATCAACAAATATTTCCATACTAAGCTAACATTAGTGCCGGCTTCAACATCCTAGAACAACTTAAGAGTGCAGGACGGAACTGCAGACGCAGGTGTACACTGAAGATAGACACAAAATGCTGGAGTAACCCAGCGGGTAGGGCTTGAATCGCCGGAGAAAAGGAATAGGTGATGCTTCGGGTTGAGATCCTTCATCAGACTGAGATAAAACTTAAGAGTTCTATTTCTCTAAGCAAAATAAAAAAATTAATCTATGTGGCATGTATATGAACTTGTGACAATACTGTACCAATGAACGACGGATATTTCTCTTTTTGCATTAACAATGTGAAACGGTGCCTTTAATGTTCTCTGTTTGGATATCACTAGCTCTGGCTCTTCACCAGAAGTGATATCACTTCCATTCAGAATTAATTAATGCTATCTTAACAAAATAAATCACTTGATATATGATGACACTGAATTCCATCTCCTATTTTTATCTGTTTTTGCCATCTTGTCAATATCCCATTAGAATTAAATGTACCTCCTCTTTTGCATTACATTCAAATTTGGACATAACTCCTTCCACATCCAATTATATTAATGTTCTTCTGGCCAGTCTCCATCACATGCTCTCTATAAATTACATTTCCTTCAATATGATGCATCTATTTCCTATTCCACACCAAAATCCACTCTCCCATCAGCCCTGTTAATGCTGATCCAACGCTGTCCCCGAACACCCTCATGTTAAAACATACCTGCTGCCATTTATTAATGTGCAGGAAGAAACTGCAGATGCTGGTTTAAACCCAAGATAGACACAAAAAGCTGGAGTAACTCAGCGGGACAGGCAGCTGGCTTCAGTCTGAAGAAGGGTCTCGACCCGAAACGTCACCCATTTCTTCCCTCCAGAGATGCTGCTGCCTGTCTCGCTGAGTTACTCCAGCTTCTTGTGTCTATTGACATTTATTAGTGTCCCGCACTCTAACACTCTACTTGCCCATGCATTTTGCACTCAACATCTCCTACTGAAGAGTCAATGCTTCAAACCCTGCCTTATTGTGGTCCTCTCTTTGACAGTCATGTTGTCAACTCTCCTCTGCCTGCACGTGACCAACATCCCTGCACGTGACCAACATCCCTGCACGTGACCAACATCCCTGCATATCCATAGATATGCCAGTCCAAAAGCCTCAAATGCCACTGTCATATCTGCTTCCACCACCATCCTAACAGGCCTTCCATTCCCTCTGCTCCTCATTTCATTATTATTTAGAGTGACACAGTAGCGGTGGAGTTACTGCCTTGCAGCACAGGAGGCCTGGGTTCAATCTTGACTACGGCTGCTGTCTGTACGGATTTTGTACGTTCTCCCTGTGACCGCGAGGGGTTTTCTCTGGGTGCTCCGGTTTCACCCCACATTCCAGACGTGCAGGTTTGTAGGTTCATTGGCTTCTGTAAATTGCCCCTAGTGTGTAGGACGTGAAAGTGGGATAACACAGAACTAATGTACGGGTTGGGTGGCGCGGACTTGGCTGGCCAATGGGCCTGTTTCCATGCTGCATCTATCAACTAAACTCAACTATTCTCTGACTTCTTTGTCTAATTGGTTGTGTTCGGGGGGGAAAAGAAAAAAAGTGGCAACCTGAGATGTGTTTCATTGAAACCCACATGTTTAAGAAGTTGGCCAATTCACTGTCAACAGTGTCCCCTGCAAGAGCCTTCCCTGCAAACATCTGAATGAATCCATTGGCCTGGATAGTATGAATGTGGAGAGGTTGTGTCCACTAGTGGGAGAGTCTAGGACCGTAGGGCACAGCCTCAGAATAAAAGGACGTACCTTCAGAAAGGAGACGAGGAGGAATGTCTGTAGCCCGAGTGTGGTGAATCTGTGGAATTCAGGCCAAGTCATTGGATATTTTTAAAGCAAAGATTGGGAGGTTCTTGATTAGTAAGGGCATCAAGGTTACAGGGAGAAGGTTACAGTGAGTATATGGTTGAGAGGGAACGATAGATCAGTCATGATTAAATGGCAGAGTAGACTTGAGGGCTGAATGACCTCATTCTGTTCTTTGAACCTATTGTCTTATTACCCAGGTATCATATCATTCAATAATAAATTGATTAATTGTGAAGAGATATGTAACATGCTAAACAAATTGAGCACCAGTGAATACACTGTTGGGGATCATGAATGCTGGTTTTGGAATTCCAGGATTGCTTTTTGATATCCTACTCCTAATCTATTGTGAGACTTTAGGCTTCAGAGGTACAGCGTGGAAACAGGCCCTTTGGCCCAACATGTCCGACCCAACCAGCGATCACCCCGAGTGGAAGAGGTAAATGTGATATTCGCTCAGTTTCACACATTTATTGGAGTCTATACTTTGTCCTTGACTATGAGGCAGGCACTATCGCAATATTTAAGAAACATTTAGATAGGTACATGGATAGGCCAGGTTTAGAGAGATATGGGCCAAGCTGGCAGATGGGACTTGGGTGGATGGGGCACATTGGTCGGTGTGGGCAAGATGGGCCTGTTTCCACGCTGTATGACTGTATGAGGAACAAGGCGCCACGATATTGCAAACATCAATTTAGATGCCATAGAACAAATTGAAGTATCTTCCGATGCAGTGGCTTTAACTAAACGGGGTTAAGTCATAGAATGAAATGAATATTTCCAATATTGTTTGCAAATTGTCTTTATATGAAGCAACTGTTTATTGAACAATGGAATGACACTAAAGATCACCTCTCAACATTACAAACACTGCTGAACACCGTAATACGGGGACGTGAACTGGAAGATGTGCTATCAGTATTCTGGATAAGAGGGCTTGAGTTATCAGGAGAGATTAGATCCTGTCTAAACTAGCCCCATTTGCCTGCATTTGTCTCATATCCCTCTAAACCATCCCTACCCATGTACCTACCCACGTAACCTTTAAATGCCGTTATAGTACCTGCCTCAACTACTGCCTCTTGCCATGTTCCATATACCCACCACCCTCTGTGAGAAAACGTTGGCCTTCAGGTTCCTCTTAAATCTTTCCCCTCTCACCTTAATCCCATGTCCTCTGTTTCTTGATTCCCCTACTCTGGAAAAATGACTCGATGAATTCACCTTTTCTATTCCCCTCATGATTTTATACACGACAAATGTTTTGGAGAAAAGTTAATATAACAAATGAATATATGAAGAACATCCACAAGGTTATATTTCAGAACGTCTAGGCTCTGTGATGTCAATTAAGAACTTACCAAGAATTAATGCTACTATTTCATTCCATTAATATATCAGAAAATTGTAATCTAAAATTTTATCCCATGGCCACACAGCAAGAACAATATTTTATTCCAATTTCCACACAGCAAGAGAAATACTCTTCAAAATTTGGATATTTTTCTCTCCCTTCACTTGTAACATTAATTTTAGTTCATTGTGTCAGTGCAGTTCTGGGGTAGATATCTTGTGTAGTACACAGCTGTTCATACAAGCCCCATTAATAGGAAAATCAATAAGGTTGATATATTTGTCAATCAAATTTACTTCTTGTTGATAAATCTAAGCAATCCACATTGTGATCCATTTTATATGGCCATGCTTGGAAAAGTGGTTATATGGTGTTGAAAGATTTGTCAGTATAGATTATCCATCACACAGTTTATCAATTAGTTTCATAATTAGTATCCATGAGTTGTTCACACTATGTTGACCCAACAACGCATCTGATTACTGTACCGATTTACTCACTAGATTTCATTAGCTTCAGTGTTTTCTGATCAGGTCACTGATGTACAAGAGCATGGATAAAATAAACGCTCACAGTTTTTTCCCCCCAGCGTAAAGGATTCTAAATCCAGAGGACACTGGTGAGAGGGGAGAGATTTAAGAGGGGCAACTTTTTCACTTAGAGGTTAGTCTGGAATGAGCTGCCAGAAGAAGCTGTAGAAGTGGATACAATTATGACATTTAATACAGATGTGGACAAAGATATGGGTAACAAAGCCTGGGCCAAACACAACTATTGGGGACTAGCCAACTATGCCAACAAGGTGGGGCGAAGGGCCTGATTCAATGTTGCAGTTTTATGACTCAAAAAGGTGACATCTATTTGGCCACAAAAATATGACCTTCATTTGCTGTGCATACGGTGCCTGTAATTAATTTGGTGTGAGATCACTTCAGCTGTCTGAAAATTATGTTTGAAGATCAACGAAGAAATGTCTGCTCAAACATATATTATCTAATTTTGCAGAGTCTCAGCTAATTATGCAACTGTTGTCTAAAATAGGAAATGCATCATCCTTCCACATTAAGATTAGTTTGGTATTATTGTCATGTGTACCGAGGTACAGTGAAAGCATTTGTATGTGTGCTATCCAGTCAAAGAAAAGACTATCCATGAATACAATCAAGCCATTCACAGTGCACAGGTAAAGGATAGAGGGTACAACATTTAATGAAGTCTTATAGAAGATAGTTTAAAAGGTCTCCAATGAGGTAGAGAGGAGGTCAGGACTGCACTGCAGCTGATGACCAATAATAATAACAACAGATCCCTGGGAACCTATTACAATCCAATTCCTTCCTTCTATACCACACTGTTTTGGCCAAATATCATCTACATAGAAACATAGAAATTAGGTGCAGGAGTAGGCCATTCGGCCCTTCGAGCCTGCACCGCCATTCAATATGATCATGGCTGATCATCCAACTCAGTATCCCGTACCTGCCTTCTCTCCATACCCTCTGATCCCCTTAGCCACAAGGGCCACATCTAACTCCCTCTTAAATATAGCCAATGAACTGGCCTCGACTACCCTCTGTGGCAGAGAGTTCCAGAGATTCACCACTCTCTGTGTGAAAAAAGTTCTTCTCATCTCGGTTTTAAAGGATTTCCCCCTTATCCTTAAGCTGTGACCCCTTGTCCTGGACTTCCCCAACATCGGGAGCAATCTTCCTGCATCTAGCCTGTCCAACCCCTTAAGAATTTTATAAGTTTCTATAAGATCCCCTCTCAATCTCCTAAATTCTAGAGAGTATAAACCAAGTCTATCCAGTCTTTCTTCATAAGACAGTCCCGACATCCCAGGAATCAGTCTGGTGAACCTTCTCTGCACTCCCTCTAGGGCAATAATGTCCTTCCTCAGATTTGGAGACCAAAACTGTACGCAATACTCCAGGCGTGGTCTCACCAAGACCCTGTACAACTGCAGTAGAACCTCCCTGCTCCTATACTCAAATCCTTTTGCTATGAAAGCTAACATACCATTCGCTTTCTTCACTGCCTGCTGCACCTGCATGCATACTTTCCAGATCTACCGTGCATTTGGGTCTTATGTCCTCTGTTCAAACTCCTGGAACTTTCCAACTAATTGCACTTTGGAATTGATTAATTGATTGATTAAATTAATTGAAAGGCTCAGCATGGAATCCAGCATCGAACCCGTTCACACTCGTTCCATGTTATCTCACCTTCTCATCCACCCCTGCAGACAATTTTACAGAGGCCAATTAAACAGCAAACCCGCCCTTCTTTGGAGTGTGGGAGGAAACCGGAACACCTGGGGAAAACCCACATGGTCACAGAGAGAACGTGCAGACTACATACAAACAGCACCCATAGTCATGATCGAACCCGTGCCTCTGGCACTAAGAAAACAACTCTATCGTTGCGCCACTGTGCCATCTTAAACTAGTTACTTAGTTTCTCTTTCTACAGATACAGCCAGTGGCTGGGTTCTTCCAGCTTTTTCTGCTTTTGTTTCATATTCCAGCATCTTCAGTGTTTTTTTTTTAAAGTTTTCCAAGAAAAGTACTAAACAGGTTCTTGAACCATAAGTGGGATCAAAGGACAAATGGATAAGGATAATTCGTGACATCCACAGATACAAGTATCCCAAGCAAGAAGAATTAAAAGAAAATCACACATCGATTATAATCTCAAGAATAATTCAACCAATTTCAGAACAAACCTGTTAAAAAATGGTGCCTGATCAGGTACAGTATATCCAAGAACTGCAGGAAGCTAGAGAAGAAATTGCAGGAGCTCTGGCTGAGATAAATACATCATCGTTAGCCATGGGCGAGCTGTTGGAAGACCAGAGGATGGCTAATAAAAACATAGTAAATAGGTGCAGGAGTAGGCCATTCGGCCCTTCGAGCCAGCACCGCCATTCAATACGATAATGGCCGAGCATCCGTGTGCTGCAAAATGGCAAAACGCATTTCACTTCATTACACCTATGGCCTACTCCTGCACCTATTTACTATGTTTTTATGTGAATGTGACCAATAAAATACCTTTGATACCTTTGATCCAAAATCAGTACCCGTTCCTGCTTTCTCCCCATATCCCTTGATTCCGTTAGCCCTGAGAGCTATATCTAAATATTGTGCCTTTACTTGCCAAAGTTGCCAAGTAAAACTTGGGAATTACACACCAGGAAACCTGATATCTGTGGTCGGTAAGTTACTCGAGAGTGTTATGAGAGATATGGATTGATGGAAGGACATGGGTTGATTAGGAATGGGCAGCACACTTTTGTACGCGAGAGATCGTGTCTCATTAATTTGACTGAGTTTTTAAAAGACGTAACCAAGAAAGTGGAAATAGGTTGGGTGTATGACATAGTCGAAATGTACTTCAGCAAGGCATTTGATAAGGTTCCACATGGTGAGTTACTCTGGAACATTAGACTGCACGTGATCCAGAGAGAGCTTTCTAATTGATCACACAGTTAACTTGAAGGTAGGAAGCAGAGAGGCTGGCTTTCAGACTGGAGGCCCGTGAGGAGTGATGTGCCTCAGAGATCGGTGTTGCGCCCATTGCTGTTTGTCGTCTTTATCAACGTTTTTGCTAAGGTAAGATTGGTAAATTTGCAGATGACACTAAAATAGGTGGCGTTGAAAATAGTGAGGAAGATTATCAAAAATTGTAATGGATCTTGATCAACTGGGGAAGTGGGCTGAGGTATGGTAAATGGACCTGAAGGGCAACTTTTGCACCAGAGGGTGGTGGATGGAATGAGCTGCCAGAGGATATAGTTGAGGCAGGTACTATAACATCATTTAAAAGACAATTGGACAGGTACATGGATAGGAAAGGATTAGAAGGATATGGGCCATATGCAGGCAGATGGGGCAACTTGGGTGAGATGGGCCGAAGGGCCTGTTTCTGTGCAGTATGAAACTATGACTGTATCCGTGCCCCTCATGACACGTCAATAAGGTCACCCCTCAGCCTCCCAGGCTAAAAGAAAAAAGTTCCTTTTCAAACCTCTTCTTACAACTCAAGTCCATAGGCCCAGGTAACAGCATTGCAATTGTGTCAAACACGAGCTGATAGGATTAGCTGAGATGGAGTGCCTTGGTTAGAATGGACGAGTTGAGCTGAAGGGACTTTTTCTAGACATAGCCATGATCACATTGAATGGCGGTGCTGGCTCGAAGGGCCGAATGGCCTACTCCTGCACCTATTGTCTATTGTCTAAAGCAGAATGCACACTATAGATACCAACAACATTGAGTTTAGTTTAGTTTAGAGATACAATGCAGAAACTGGCCCATTAAGCCCACACCGGCCAGTGGCCCCCATATTCCCTGTACCGCTATCCTACACACTAGGGGCAATTCACAACATTTTTTTAAACCCCCTAAGTCAAATTAACCTACAAACCTGCACGACTGTGAAGTGTGGGAAGAAACCAGAGCACCCGGGGAAAACCCACGCGGTCACGGAGGGGAACCTACAAACTACATACAGACAGCGCCCGTAGTCAGGATCGAACCCGGGTCTCTGGCGCTGTAAGGCAGCAACTCTAGCGCTGAGCCACCGTGCTGCCCTTTGCTGAGAAAGTTGTTGTTTACAGCAGTAGAATTTCAGGCATCCATCCAACTGCGATGATCTCCCAAGACCCACTGATTCCACACATCTAATTAACCATTATTTCATTTTAGCCCTTTACAGCTACAAAATGATCACCATAAAACAATGAATGACAGGCCCAGCTCTCTGACAGATCACCACTTCATTTCGAGACGTGCAAATTAGAATTCCGATCTGCAGGAATACGGTAGACTCTTGTATCATTAGAAGAAACACAAGATATATCTTGCTAGTCCCATGTGGAAGAAAGGACTCAAAACACAACAGTTGGTTCTCGAGCCAAGCTCAGAATGAAATAAACAGCATACCCAATGTGCATTCAGTTTAAATCATTTATTTCTTTATAATCAATTATCAGGCCATTATATTAAAAGATTACTTTTAAATAAGCAGCCACAAATGGTCAATGAATACTGGTAAAATCCCAAAAGAAGCACTATTGAACAACAAAGCAATGAGTTCAAAAATAGATTTTTTTTTTGAGTGGATTTATTATTGTAAGTATAGGCTTATTATTGTCATGCGTATCGTGATGCAGTGAAAGGATTTTTATCCATCCCCTCTGATAGTTTTAAGTCTATATAAGTAGAGTTTTTAAATGTATTTTTCTGGAGCTGGGCAACATTGGCACACCCAACTATCGTATTAGATGATGCTGAATTATTTAATCGGTGTGTGGTAACATTACACACATACACACTAACGCAGTCATACTAAATTCATATTTACTGCTCAAGATGGAGGTGGTGAAGTTGGTGGCGGTAAACAGTCCGTGCACTCACCTCCCGCGACCTAAGAAAGCGCCTTAATGTTCTATAATCGTCTTGGGTAGTGGGACAGAGCGGCCTTGGAGCACGGAAGCATAGGGGCGGATGCTGAAGGTGACAGACGGTGCGTTTGTGGTAGCCGTGGGCGGCGGTGTTGACAGAGGCCCTACAGCAGGCGGGCGAGCGAGCTGATCGAGCACAGCCTGAGGCAGCTACACGGAGTGGCGGTGGAAGGAGCCGATGGCATGGGGCTGGGCCAGGCCGACCCCTACTTCACCGATCCAGTGCTGCCAGGACGTCGGGGCTTAGAGTGCGAAAATAAGAAATAGCAGAAACAAGGAACTGCAGATGCTGGTTACCAGGGAAAAGCCCCAAAGTGCTGGACTAATGCAGCAGGTCAGCAGCATTACTGGAGCACATGGATAGGTGATGTTTTGGGTCAGGACCCTTCTGAAATTACATGTCGCCTTGAGCCAAGATGGACTTTTCAGACTTGGAAGTGGAAAGCTAGCACCAGAATGCAGAGGCTTTCTGCGTGCTGTTCCAAACAGGGAGGCCGGCTCTTAGGACTGCACAGTGGTGCAGCGGTATAGTTGCTGCCTTACAGCTCCTGAGACCCAGGTTCGATCTTGATTACGGTGCTATCTCTACGGAGTTTGCACACCTTCCCTGTGACCGCGTGGGTTTTCTCCGGGTGCTCTGGTTTCCTCCCATACTTCAAAGTTTGAGGGTTAATTGGCTTCAGTGAAAAAAAAAAGTATATTGTAGTAGGATGTGAATGAGTATCCTATGTGTAGTATAGTGCTAGTGTACTGCTAGTGTGCTGGTCGGCACGGACTCGGTGGGCCAAAGGGCCTGTTTCAGCTCTGTATCTCCAAAGTCAAAACTAAAGAGGGTTTACTTACAATCTTTTCACACTTACTTGTGTATGACTGTACTCATGTACAGTGGAGGTTGACAGGATAGCATTCAGAACAAGCTTTTCACTACATCTCAGTACACGTGACAATAATAAGCTCAACTAAACTGTCCATTGGTATTCCCTTCCTGTTCTGAATGGAGCAAAATATATGTTTCATTTTCTGAAAATTTTCTAAATTGCATAAGGCAATCCCTAATACACAGCCACATGAAAATTGTACCAATGCTTGTCAAAGGACCTCGGTAATAACCTTTGAATGAGATAAACAGAATAATAAACATAATGACAAGTTAATGCTGCAGTTGACAAATTGAGACAGCACTCTCTGGATTATCACAATGTCATCTTGCATTTTAGGCACCCTGCATTAGTTAGTTTGGTTCAATTTTTTGGATGCACATGTCCCCGTTTCACTCCCGCATTTTTATATAAACTGAAATGGGTTTGGGGTCATTGTTGGGGTGTGAGACTCATGCCAAAACTGTCCTCAATCTGTAATCAACTTCCAGGAATGGTTCCCATTCCATTTTTTCTTGAGGCCTCAATTGTGCGAAGCTGAAACTGAACTTCTAAAAATAAGGCAGAGTTATATTTCAAAAGAGTGACATCCCTCGTTTTCTTAGGCAAAACTGTCAGGAAATATATATTCAAAAAATCCGTATAGAGTTATGATGCAGCGGTGCTAAAAATGTAAATATCTTGCAAAGATCACCTGCACATCCCAATTAGATTACCGCGTGTAGCACAGTTATTACGACTTACTGTTTTGCATTACATTCATAATTTGTGCATTTTTTAAATTAAGAATTACCACCTGTGTGCAGGACTGCTCTTCAGGGAGTTCCATTCTGACAACACTGTGAGTCAGTGTGTTTACAAGACAGAAGTAACCTTCTTGTGACATCATTACTGCAGCATTACCAAGGAATAATCTGCAAGAGTTTGCAAGGAAACCCTATTCACAATGTATGCTGTTATTTCTCTCCTCGAGGTAATAGATGCTAATTTTACCTGCTGTACCATCAACTTGCATGAACGGCGTATACACGCATGTGTCACTTCATGGACACATATCTAAAAGAAGGGGTACACAAAATTGCTGGTGAAACTCAGCGGGTGCAGCAGCATCTATGGAGCGAAGGAAATAGGCGACATTTCGGGCCGAAACCCTTCTTCAGACTGATGGGGGGTGGGGGGGGGGGGGGGAGAAAGAAGGAAAAGGGGAGGAGGAGGAGGAGCCCGAGGGCGGGCGGATGGGAGGGTGGGAGGAGACAGCTAGAGGGTTAAGGAAGGGGAGGAGACAGCAAGGGCTAGCAAAATTGGGAGAATTCAATGTTAATGCCATACGGACGCAAGGTCCCCAGGCGGAATATGAGGTGCTGTTCCTCCAATTTCCGCTGTTGCTCACTCTGGCAATGGAGGAGACCCAGGACAGAGAGGTCGGATAGGGAATGGGAGGGGGAGTTGAAGTGCTGGGGCTAAAGGGAGGGGGAGTTGAAGTGCTGGGGCTGAAGTGCTAAAAGAAGGCTTCCTCCAGCTTCACAATTCGCAACTCTTCGATCCTTTTGTCTCAAACCTTCTGTCTTTTCATCTCAGGCCTTTTGTCCAACCATCTGCCTATCAAACACCATCACCCGTACCCACCTGTTACCTTCCAGGCTATGTACTGCCCCTCTTCTCTTCCTGCTTTCTTTCATCATCTTACAATCAGTCTGAAGAGGTGTCCCGGCTCAAAAACTTCACCTATCCACGTTCTCCAGAGAAGCTGCCTGACCCTCCAGCTCTTTTTTTTTAAAGAAGGCTTGTTGATTGTAGGAACAAGAAGGATAAGGTTCATACAAGAAGCACATACTTCTACAACAAAGAACGGGCAAAGACTTTTCACTTGTGTTGGTGATTTTAGGTGTCATTTCACACACAAAAACGTACTACATTGTGTTCTGTGCGCTTTCAATGCCTCTTTTGTGAAAGGGCCTTTTCACAATGGATCACCACGGGTATAATGGACAAGATCTTGTCTGCTCTAACAGAGAGATCATTCTGGTCTCTGAATTGGTATGCCGACGAAAATTCCATTGAACTTCTCCAGGTACGGCGGAGAGCTCAACGACTGGTTGCATCACAGCCTGGTTTGGCAACTCAACTCACCCAGGAATGATAGCGATTGAGGAGAGTGGTCGACACTGTCCGCTTCATCACAGGCATTGACCTCCCGCCAATCAATAGAGGCACTGCCTCAAAAAGGCAGCAAACGTCATCAGAGACCCACACCACTCTGGCCATGCACCCATTTCACTCTACCATCGAGAAGAAGGTACAAGAGTCTGAAAACTCTGACCTCCAGATTCAAGATTGGCTTCTTCCCAACAACCATCAGATGATAGACAATAAACAATAGGTACAGGAGTAGGCCATTCGGCCCTTCGAGCCAGCACCGCCATTCAATGTGACCATGGCTGATCGAACATTGCACGACACTAACCTCAGCAACTTTGGTTGCACTATCGACTGCGGTTTTCGACTATTATGGTTACTTAGTATTGGGGTTATTTGATTGTTTGATTTGATTATTATATATTTTCTGTGTGTTATTGCATTTATGGGCCTGTTAAGGTGTAGGAAGAAATAATTTCACTGTTCTGTTGTCAGTACATATGACAACTAAACACCCATGTGACTCTGTGTAGAAAGGAACTGCAGATGCTGGTTTATACCAAAGATAGCCACAAAGTGCTGGAGTAACTCAGTGGGTCAGGCAGCATCTCTGGAGAAAAAGGATGGGTGACTTTCGGGTCAGGACGTCTGAAGAAGATGTTTACGAAGGAACTGCAGATGCTGGAAAATCGAAGGTACACAAAAATGCTGGAGAAACTCAGCGGGTGCAGCAGCATCTAGGAGCGAAGGAAATAGGCAATGTTTTGGCCCGAAACGTTGCCTATTTCCTTCGTTCCTAGATGCTGCTGCACCCGCTGAGTATCTCCAGCATTTTTGTGTACCTTTGAAGAAGATGTTTCTTCAGAAGACCTGCTGTATCTGAAGTCAGATCCCGACACGGAACGTCACCCATCCTTTTTCTCCAGAGATGCTGCCTGACCCACTGAGTTACTCCAGCACTTTGTGTCACTCTTGTTTCTTGGTTGGATAATTCCAAGCTAATTGCAGTCATTCTGAGGTCTGGTGTTTGCATTTTGCTAAGTAAACCAAAATCAAGCACTAACACAATTCTGATCTTCCCTTTAACTCGAGTCGATTTGAGTAACCTGTGAGTAAATTCAAATATTGCGTTGACATGGATTTGAAAAAAAAGTTATTTTGTTAATATCTTTGTCATTCTAGAAGTGTCCTATCATGTCTCAGTTTCATAATGAGTGAATAAAGCAGGCTGAAGAACAAAAATAACCAATTTGTCATTCTTTTTGGCTCTACAGAAAATCTGATCTCAGCATAATCCAGCTTCAAGTGTGAAGTTTCCAGGGAAATATGGAATACATTTCTAGCATTCAGCTGGAATGCAAACCGATCTCCAAGGATATAAATGCACTGCATTGTTCTTCGGTACGTTTCTCCAGTAAATTCATCTCATTACCTATCAGGAACATCTAGCAGATCCCAAAGGAAGAGCCATCAAACAAAAAAACGTAACCTTAAAAATGCAAGGAATTTTGCATCAATGCCAGATCACAGAAAGGTACTTTGTCTCAAAGAAAGAAAAATCTTACTGCTCAGTGATGTGAATATGATTGGGAAGGAAAGCTAATCAATAGTGAATGAAGAGGTGCCAGCATCAGGGATTTTAATGTGTCAAGATTCATTTAACTGCCGAGTGTTAAGGTGACAAAGTGTATCGTTATTCACAAGATAGCCTCGTAGACCCCATTTCACTTTTACATCAGATGAGACCAAGCAGTTTAGGAATAGTACTCCACATAGCATTGGGCAAGGAAACCATCAACAACAGTGTATCTTTGTCGGTTTGCACTACCGACTTTGTTTTTTAAACTATTATGAGCGCCTAGTGTTACGGTTATTAATTGATTGTATTTTTGATTATTACATCTTATGTGTGTGTTACTGCATTTAATCAAAGACCCACAGCATCCTGGCTCTCATTCCATGCTACCATCGGGAAGAAGGTACAGGAGCCTGAAAACCGTGACCTCCAGGTTCAAGAACAGCTTCTTGTCAGCAACCATTGAACACTGCACAACACGAACCTCAACAACTCTGATCTTCTTTGTACTGTGCCTTTGGTTGCACTACACAGCTTGGTTTTTACTCTATTATGCTATCCTGGAGTTAAGAATTTATTGTATTTTTTGATTTTTATATATTAATATCAAAAATACAATGAAATCTGTGTGTTATTGCGTTTGCAGGCCTGTTAAGCTGCAGCAAGTAAGAATTTCATGGTTACATTGTCCGCTCACATGACAATTAAATAATTTGATTTTTACTTCAGATAAAGGCAATCGTGAAAGAAAATAAGCAACATCCATAGCAAATTGCCACTGATCGTACGTATCTTCTTCCGAGCTTGTAAATAGTGTTGCTATTTCATTTTACATGAAATTCCTTTATCACTGCTGCTGGGCTGGTCGTCCCCAATTAAAGAAGATAAAAGTAACATCAAAGCTATATTGTTAAATACGTCTGAGTGATTAATGTTTTTTGTAATTGCCACGAGGCATAAGGCACAATACAAACAAAATTTGATTTAAAACCATTGTGGGAAATACTGTACCAACCTTAGAAGGATCCAGTGTCTTTGGTGACAATACACAGAGGTACACAGAAAAGTCACCTCTAAAAATTAAAAACTAATTTAAAAATGTTAACAATACAAAATAATTAGGAAGTTAGACCCTTAAACAAAATTCTGGAATCACTCTGCCCGTCAGGCATCATCTCTGGAGAAAAGATATAGGTGATGTTTCGGGGCGAACCCCCTTCAGACTCTGAGGAAGGGTTCTGACCCAAAAAGTCACCAATACCTTTTCTCCATGGATGCTGCCTGATCCGCTGAGTGACTCTAGTATTTTGTGTCTATTCGGTATAAACCAGCATCTGCAGTTTCTTCCTACATCTTAAACAGCTTAAGCAGCTTATAGAGTGACAATCCACCTTAGACGTTAAAAGTGAGGAACGATTTGTGTACCGGCACCTTTTTTGTTTAGTTTAGTTTAGAAACAGGCCCTTCAGCCTCTTGAGTCTACACTGACCTGTCCATCAGGTACATCAGTCACCTGTTCACACTAGTTCTATGTTATCCACTCCCTGCACAGAAGGGGCAAACAACATACACACCCGCTTGTCTTTGGGACGTGGGAGGTAACTGGAGCACCCGTCGGAAACTCATGTTGTTATAGGGAGAATGCTCAAACTCCACAGAGACAGCATCCGAGGTCAGGATCGAACCTGGGTTGTGAGGCAGGTTGTGAGCCTGTGAGGCAGTGGCTCTACTCGCTGCGCCACTGTGCCGCCCTGTCCACAAAATTAAAACACAGGAAGTATCCATCAGCTGGATGGAACAACCGCACCCTGGACTTCATTCTCTTCATTACACAGATCAGAAGTACTTAACTCCTCCCAAATCCTCACAGTAGCTCGGCTCAAATTAATCTTCGCAGGTTGAAAATCACGATTCATGCACTCAATGTCCTTCCCTCGCTGAACCCCATGTTGTAGACAAGGCTTTTTGCAAAAATGCCGTGGTTATCCAGTCAAGGTTACACGCAGTAACTGGATGAAGCCAAAGATAATTGAATAACATGTAATTATGATGAAACCATGTTACATTGAGCAGAGAGGGAATTAAGCATTGAACTAAAATTGAACTGCCTTGACACCAAGGGTTGAATAAGACAGAAAGTTCAAGACATCTGTGCTGGAGTGATGTTTCAGGAGGATGATATTACACTGTTAAACTTGGAGAATGATATTACACATATTAAACTTGGGGAAATGGGTGCAATGTAAATACAGTAGAACTGAAATTACGGAACAAAGTTAACCTATTCATAATATAATTACATGTTCATAAGGCAGCAATAACATTACAAGCCATGCAATAAGAATTCCATTTCTTTCAGTTGTAAAAATTCCTTTGGAGTACAAAATGGGCTGTTTGAATAATTGTCTATCATATAAAGAATGATATTATGATGTTGATGTTGGCAGGTCTCAGTCGTTACACCGTTGTTAGGAGTTAGATACACCCTGTGCAGTCTTTATCAATCCCATTCATAATTAGGGCTAATTAATTTATGCAAATATGGGTTAATTCTCTCTTAATAAGAAGTTTCAGGCAAATATTGCTGTGTCAATGTCTCAATTTCATGAAATTTTGTATACAAATTAGTATCAATATTTATCTTGCCTTCTTAATGAAGGAGTCATTTGCATGTTAATAAGGTCTAATTAGCACTAATTGAGAGCAGAGGCTGTGAGAAAACAGACTGAGTATCAGGACCTGCTGCAAACTGTGCACAAAGAGCAGATTTTCTTGTTGCCAAGATATTACGATGTGGTTTTCCCTTTTCCGCAAACACACATACAGTTAGTATGAACACGAGTTCATTATGATTATTAATCAACCCAGTGAATTGTTTTTTTGATTACTAGATTACTATGACCATGGTTTATGCTGTAATGATGGCTGTTGCCTCACAGCGCCAGAGACCCCCAGTTTGATCTCGACCTCGCATACTGTCTGTGTGGAGTTTGCACGTTCTCCCTGTGACCACGTGGGTTTCCTCAAGGTGCTCTGGTTTCCTCCCACATCCCAAAGACGTGTAGAATTGTAGGTTTATTGGCCTCTGTAAACTACCCCTAACCTGTAGCGAGTGGATGAGAAAGTGGGAAAACAGATCATTGGTATGAACGGGTGATGGATGGCCGGCATGGACTTGATGGGCTGAAGGGCCAGTTTCCATGTTGTATCTGTAAATTAAATGGCACTCAAAGAGCAGGGTGGCTTCAGAGCATCCATGTGAATTTCCAATGAATACTGAGAATACTGAGATGAGACAAGGAACAAGGAACAGAGCATTAAACACACTCAGCACATGCATGTCCACAGAATATGTCTAATGGACTGCTGATGCCTTTTATTGATTGATAAAATGAATCGATAGGAAAGGCTTAGAGGGATATGAGCCAGCAGGTAGGTGGGACTACTGTAGATGGGGCATCTTAGTCGGCAGAGGCAAGTTGGGCCGATCAGCCTGTTTCCATGCTGTATGCTATGACTATGATAAAAGAATAAGGTAGACAAAGGTGCTGGAGAAACTCAGTGGGTGCGGCAGCATCTATGGAGTGAAGGAAATAGGCAACGTTTCGGGCCGAAACCCTTCTTCAGACTAACCCTTCTTAATTAGAAACATAATTGTATAACATTTAATTTAGCCAGAATATTGAATTCTAGACCATAGACATCGTTAACCTTCGTTCAGTCTGAAGAAGGGTTTCAGCCCGAAACGCTGCCTATTTCCTTCGCTCCATAGATGCTGCCGCACCCGATGAGTTTTTCCAGCACATTTGTCTACCATCGATTTTCTAGCATCTGCAGTTCCTTCTTAAACATAAAAGAATAATGCGTTTTTCTACCTGGAGAAGTGTAGACACAAGGAACTGCAGATGCAGGTTTACAAAAAAAGACACAAAGTGCTGGAGTAACTGTCTGAAGAAGGATCCCGATCTGAAACATTACTTTTCCGTGTTCTCCAGAGATGCTGCATGACCCTCTGAGTTACTCCAGCACTTTGTGTCTTTTTCTCTTCCTGGGTAAGCCCTGAATCTCAGTCCTCAAGGCAATTCCCTACATTTTCTCTGTTTTATGCCACTATTCTTCCTGTAGGAGCAACTCAATCCAAATTCCATTGATGGCAGAAGGGTTTGGAGAGTTTTCTGAAACTATTGCCAGCCAATTATTTAATTTTACTGCTGGAGAAGCAGTTTAAGAGTAAAATCTTGCTTGAAACAATTGCTGTCTGCTGGGAAGAATCAAATAAACCAAGCGGCTATACATTCTCTTAAAAACAAATACGATTTGATCTCAACAGAAAAATTACCTGCCTGCACTACCAATTGATCAAAACTAACCCTTCTTAATTAGAAACAGAATTGTATAACATTTAATTTAGCCAGAATATTGAATTCTAGACCATAGACATCGTTAACCTTTTCCAGCAACGGAAAATGAGGCAACAAGGCTATCATGTAGAAATAAGGAACTGCAGATGCTGGTTTATAACAAAGATAGACACAAAGTACTGGAGTAACTCAGTGGGTCAGGCAGCATCTCTGGAGAAAAAGGATGGGTAACATTTTTGGGTCGAGACCCTTCTTTAGATGCAAGAACATGCACGCTTTCATTGGTCAGGGCATGGAGTTTAAGAGTCAGGAAGTCATAATTCAGCTTTATAGCACTTTACTCAGGCCTCGTTTGGAGTTCTGCCTGCATTTCTGTTTACCCATCACCTCCAGTCCTTCGCTCCATAGATGCTGCTGCACCCGCTGAGTTTCTCCAGCATATTTGTGTACCTTCGATTTTCCAGCATCTGCAGTTCCTTCTTAAACACCTCCAGTTTGAATTCCATTTGGAATATTTTGGAGGACCAAGAACCAAGAAAGGATGTGGAGGCTTTGGAGAGGGTGCAGAGGTGGTTTGCCAGAATGATGCCGGGATTGGGGGATCTTCTCTACAGGCAAAGGTTGGACAGACTTGGATTGGTTTCGCAGGAACACCAGAGGTTGCAGTGAGATCTGACAGAAGTATGTCAAATTATTAGAGGCATAGATAGGATAGATAGTCAAAATATTTTTCACAGGATGGAAAGAATCAAATTCTAGAGGGCATAGCAACTGGGATGGGAATGGGTTTTGTGTCACAATTGCTAGCCTGAATAATATGATCAGACCTGCTAAGGTGCTTTGAGAATACAAAAGCATAACACAAATGGTAACAACTAGTCAGTCATACCTGCAGAATGAAATTGCAAGTATTGGAAAAGTCACTGAAACAACCTACTTTTACCATCTGCAAATTATTTCACTCATTATAAATGTGGAAAATGTAGGTTCCCAGGGAAATGTATTGATTGCAAGATACAGCATGGAAACAGGCCCTTCAGCCCACCGAGTCCATGCTGACTGTTCACAGTAATTCAATGTATAGGAAGGAACTGCAGATGCTGGATAACACTGAAGAAAGACACAAAATGCTGGAGTAACTCAGCGGGACAGGCAGCATCTCTGGAGAGAAGGAATGGATGACGTTTCGGGTTGAAACTCTTCTTCAGTCTGAAGAAGGGTCTCGACCCTAAACATCACCCATTCCTTCTTTCCAGAGATGCAGCCTGTCCCGCTGAGTGACTCCAGCATTTTGTGTTTTCCTTCACGCTAGTTCCCTGCCATCCCACTTGTGTATTAACTCCCCACATACCAGAGGAAAGTTACAGAAGCCAATTAACCTACAAACCCGCACCTCTTTGGGATGTGGGAGGAAACAGGAGCATCTGGAGAAAACAGCGCAATCACTGAGAATATGTAAACTCCACACAGACAGCACCCAAGGTCTGGATCGAACCAAAGTGTCTTGCGCTGTGAAGCAGCAGCTCTACCAGCTGCGCTGCTGTGCTGCCCAGGATGGGTGTGGAAGAAACATTTTCTGTCTATATCTGAGGGGCACTGTTAAAAAATGGGTAATCCGTATAAGATATTTAAGGCAAACTCTTTTTTTCCTCTCAAAGGGCTATGAGCCTTTGGCATTCTCTGCCTCAACAATGAATGAAACAGAGACAAAAGAAACTGCAGACGCTAGAATCTTGAGAAAAATCCAAGTCTAAACCTAGACAAAGGTATTTTTAAAGTGCGGAGTGATAGGTTCTTGATTAGTGAGGGAGTCACAGGTTACAGCGAGAAGACAGGAGAATGGGTTTGAGGGAAATATAGATCAGCCATGATTGAACGGCGGTAAACTCGATGGGCCAAATGCCCCAATTCTGCTCGTATTACTTACATTTTAAATGTTACAATCAAATCTGTTAGCAAATAGGGTGATATGTAGGTATGCAATGTGAAATATTTCCAATGTAAAAATAATGTGGTTAGTTTGTACTGGAGATGCAGTACAAAATGGCTGCAGTCAGTATCCTGTGTACCTAAGCCAGATGGAAATGAAGCTTTATTACTATCTGACCACGGTTGCAGGCATCTGCTGCAGATCTCCATTAGAAAGCCCATTGACAGACTGGACTGCAATATCGGGCTGTGGCTTGACATTCCAAAATGTAATCATATTTATTGCGCACTGGTCTGTTTTTCTTGATATCAAGTGCATGCCATATGGTTCTCTTAAATCTAACTAAGACTAGTGTAAGACTATAAACTGCTTGTAGCTTTATAGGACTTTACTTAAGCTGCACATGAAGTATTGCGTGCAGTTCTGGTCGCCCCATCACAGGAAGGATGTGGAGGCTTTGGAGAGGGTGCTGAGGAGGTTTACCAGAATGATGCTTGGACTAGAGTGTATTAGAAACATAAAAACATAGAAAAATAGGTGCAGGAGCAGGGCCATTCTAGCCAGCACCGCCATTCAATATGATCATGGCTGATCATGTAAAATCAGTACCCCGTTCCTGCTTTTTCCCCCCATATCCCTTGATTCCTTTAGCCCTAAGAGCTAAATCTAACTCTCTCTTGAAAACTCATGGATAAGCTCCAGGGAAAGTTTGGACAGACTTGTGTTGTTTTCTCGGGAACAATGGTGGTTGCGGGGAGACCTGATAAAGGTAGGTGGTATTATGAAAGGCGTAGATAGTCAGGACTTTTTTTCCCAGGATAGAAATATCAAATACTAGAGGGCATAGTGTTAAAGTGTGAGGGACAAAGTTTAAAGGAGATGTGTGGGGCAGGTTTTCTGCACAGAGGGTGATGAGTGCCTGGAACATGCTACCTGGGGTGGTGGTCGAGGCAGATACGATTGTGTCATTTAAGAGACTTTTGAATAAGCACAAGGATATGCAGGAAATATGGGCAGCCTGAGAAATTGGGCTTGGCATCATGTTCGGCACAGACATTGTTGGCCAAAGGGCCAGTTCTTGTGCTGCACTCTTCTGCTGTCCTTTATGATGAAAATCCTACTTGACAAATGCTTGTTGTCAAAGCTCCTGAACACAACCCAAGAGACACTTCATCATGAACACCTGAAGGTAGTATCCCTGACCATTCATTCAGTAGAAATGGTTGAATCTCTAATTTTCTCAATATCTATAAATGACATTTTCAGAGGTATCTGGGTCTTAAGTTTGAAGTCCACCACCCTGTCCATTCCTAGGTCCAGTTTCATGGAGCCCTCCAGTAAATCTCATCAATGTTGGCACACTCACTGAGATGTAGGCTCTTGACCTGCTCAATTTAATTCAAAATCATTTACGAGTCTGTGCTTTCATTTTTAAAGTTCAAAGTAAATGTTTGATCAAAGAAGCTTTGGAGATACAGTGCGGAAACAGGCCCTTCAGCCCATTGAGTCCACGCCGACCAGCGATCACCCTGTACATTACCGCTATCCTACACACTAGGGACAATTTCCAATTTCACCGAGGCCAATTAGCCTTCAAACCCGTACGTCTTTGGAATGTGGGTGGAAACCAGAGCACCTGGAGAAAACCCACGCGATCACAGGGACAAGGTACAAACTCCACACAGACAGCCCCTAGTCAGGATCGAACCTGGGTCTCTGGCACTGTGAGGCAGCAGCTCTACTGCTGTGGCACACTGCCGCCCCAGAATTTCATATTGGCCTTGTATAATATCTCACCAATTCATCTCCATGATATTAAAAAATAGCTTGAAACCCGTTTACTGGATTGGGTGAGGACAGATTAAAAAAAAAAAACATAAAGATCCAAAAATATACTTATGCTAAGTCTTAGGTTTTAACTTTAAGTGATTAGACTTTGACAAAATGCACTTTCCATAATTACTCTTGTTCAAAACAGTAACATGTGGTCCATGTCTGGGTAGCGCAGGAACTCATTGGGGTCTCCCTGAAGGCTTAATGGCACTGTGTCAAAACGGCTGGATGTCTGATTCTCTCAAATGGGAAGGAGAAAGCCCATCAGGCCAAACCCTTTGCAGTGGAGATGTCACAGGAGTGATCTCTGAATGCCATACCCCTGGGTCCAAGAGGATAATTGGTTGATATGATCTGATTGATTAATGTTTAATTTTCTCACTCACTGTTTACACTGATTAAATCAATGCTCTACATTTTAATGAAAAAATAGTATTTAAAAGGAGAGGAAATTGGAAGCTAAAATTATTATTGCCCATTTTCTGACAGTGTAGAATTAATTTATGTCAAAAATGTCAATTAAAAAAAGGCAGGGACTGCCAAATTTAAATTAAATTTCAGCTGGTTGCTAACATGTCAAAAAAGGTCTTAAATAAAACGATATTTTACCCACCCTAAATCTATGGCAAGCTTGGTTAACACTGCCATTGATATAAAAGTATACTTGATGAAATCTATTTTCCCATAATTTTATGATATTTATTTATCATTTGGAATTGTAGGCACAAAATAACACAAAATGCTGGAGTAACTCAGTGGGTCAGGCAGCATCTCTAGAGAACATGGATAGGTGATGCTAAGAGCCGGGACCCTTCTTCAGACAGTCCCAAAACTGCACCTATCCATGTTCTCCAAAGTTGCTGCCTGACCCGCTGAGTTACTCCAGCAGTTTGCGCTTTTTATTTGGAATTGCGAGTCGGATATCCATGGAATATCAAACAAGTTGCAGGATATTTTTTGGGAAGATGGGTTAGTTGATAACAATGTCTCCATGGTACTATTTCACTGCTCTTCACACTTCTCTAAAAAAAGGCACAAAGTGCTGGAGTAACTCAGCGGGACAGGCAGCATCTCTGGAGAACATGGATAGGTGATGTTTTTGGTCAGGACCTTGCCCAAAGACTGTCCCGACCCCGGACGTCATCTATCCACGTTCTCCAGAGAAGCTGCCTGTCCCGCTGGGTGACTCCAGCACTTTGTGTCTTTGTTTTTGTCAACCTGCAGCTGCAGTTCCTTGTATCTCCTCTCCGCTTTTCTCTGCTCCTCTCCAAAGCTGTACGAGTACTTCACACTGCGGGCTTGGCCAACCGAACGTATGCCGGCGGGGGGGGTGGGGTGGAGGCAGCAATGTAAAACTCAGACGGAGATGAGCTTGGACTGCAGATGGAATGACAATCGAGGTTCAGCTGCAAGGGGTCAGCGCGATGAAGGCTCGAAGACGGGTGCTGGCAATTTGATTTTCGAGTCTATTTGTAGTCTGGTTGAGCAATTATGGAGCAATTGTTTGCAAGTACCCACTGATGCACCAGCATCGTTCACAACCAATTGACCACGGTTTCCGGTTTTACTGGTGTTTGACAGCTGTAATCAAGTTGATCTGTTCTCTCTTAAGGTTTCACATCTCGCAGAAAGTGAACATGTCATTGAAAACTACTGAAGAATGACATACCGAGAAAGAATTGGAAAAAAATCCATTGTGGACCAGCCAGCCCTAAAGTATGTGCACTATCATCTCATTCACTTGCAAACCTACAGGGACTCTCCGCTTCAGTAACCTTTCTTGGTAACTTATAGCTCAAGTCTTGTCTATCCCCTGTGTTAAAATGTTCCCACAGTTACTTCCCAACTTTAAAATTTAATTAGAATTTCAGTGTGTACATCAGGGTGAGGTGTCCGCTGGGATATCGCGGATTCTTCATTCAAAAGCCAGATACAATATGAATAAACTGCTAATACTTTGCGAACCAAAGTTCAGAAAGGCATTGCCAGAGTGAGGCCACATGCAAACTGGAAGAACTACACCTGATGTTCCACTTGGGTAGCTTACAACCCAATGGTAAACACATTAAATTCTACAATTTTAGATAATATAATAAGTAACAACAATCCTTTCCCATCCATCCGTGTCCTGATTTTACATTCCATGCTTTTTCTCTCCTTATTTTTTTTTAGTTTGGTTCAGAGATACAGCGTGGAAACAGGCCCATCGGCCCACCGAGTCCTCGCCGACCAACGATCCCCACACACTAACACTATCCTACACACACTAGGGACAATTTACATTTATTCCAAGCCAATTAACCCACAAACCTGTATGTTTTTGGAGTGTAACGGAAACTGGGGATCTTGGAGAAAACCAGGGCCGGATTTAGATGAAGAGAGGCCCCTCTCAATCCCCCACCCCCATGACGAGAGGAAGATGGAAGAGTCCACCAGATTGACACCGATGTGGAGCCGAGTATTGCTGATGAGATAAGGGCTGGAAAGCTGCGCTTTTTATTAATTGCCAGTGCTAGTGTCGAGTTATTGGCTTAAAACACTATTATTCTGAAATGGAGGGCAAGGAAAATTATTGACAGCATGTGTAAGAAAGGCCTATGACAGTGTCAAAAATATTATACACCAGGCCCGTACAAAGCTTTTCAAAAAGGGGGGTGGCATGGCAGGATTACAAAAATGTAATGTGAAATAAGTGCATGCAGAGCATATTACAAGCGTGAAGCTCAAAGACCCTGGTGGCCGGAGTCCAGGGCCCTTAAGCAGGCCCTGGAAACTCTGGGATTGTACTTGCTCTCTGGTGCATTCTGGGCCTTATTTTGGAGCATTTTTGCACCAAATTTATGACCAATATTTCAGAAATAATTTTGGTTGAGTCAAGAGTAATGAGTGGTTGGAATCCACCTACCATGTGCCATCATTTGTCCAGCCCCATCGCCTCTCTTCCAGCTTTCTCCCCCACGCTACAATCAGTCTGAAGAAGGGTCTCGACCCGAGAGCTCGCCTATTCATGTTCTCCTGAGATGCTGCCTGACCCGCTGTGTTACTGCTTCACTTTTTGTCTTTTTTGGTAAACTGGCATCTGCAGTTCCGAAAGACAATTCTATTGATTCAGGGTGATGTCGCTTTTTTATCCTTTAGGTCTCTCTAAATAAAATTGGCAATTTATGCCAAATTGAAGGTTTTGTCTTCATTAGACTAAACATGTATTACATGTAAAATATGCAGAACAGTCACAGAGAATCAATCTTCCATTTATTAGCCAATTTGGTTCTGAAACCAAATCACAGAGCTATTAAGGCAATGTTTGAAACAACTTTACCCAATTAATAAACTAACTTTTCTCTTCTTTTACTCCAGAGCGAATGATCAATATTGGCATTCTGCATTATCCTGAAATCATCAATTAGATTTCTTTTTTAGTTTTCAAACTCCCAACTTATTTAATGTTGTTACTTCTTTGCTATCAAATATGCAGACCAGTGAGGTGTAAATAAGATGCAAAGATTCCAAAATGGGATATCTATCACATAAAAAAAGTGGACAAGGTCCCATGGGAACATTGTGGCCAAATGCAAGTTTAATTGCAAGTGGGCACAGAGAAATAGAAAGGAGATACAAGGAACTGCAGATGCTGGAACCTTGAGCAAAACAAAAAAATGCTGGAGGAACTCAGCATGTCAGGCATCATCTGTGGAGGTAATGGACAGATGGCATTTTGGTTCAGGGCCATTCTTCAATTACATCATTCTGAAGAAGTGTCCTGACCCAAAATGTCATCTGTCCATTCCCTCCACAGATGCTGCCTGACCTGATGAATTCCTCCTCCACTTTGTCTGCAGACAAATTGACTTTTTTTAATAGGCATAGAAACATAGAAAATAGGTGGAGTAGGCCATTCGAGCCAGCACCGCTATTCAATATGATCAGTACCCCATTCCTGCTTTCTCCCCTATATCCCTTGATTTCGTTAACCCCAAGAGCTATACCTAACTCTCTCTTGAATACACGTACCAACATTGTCAAATGTTATTGTTCAGAGGGATTTTGATATGAGGGTTCTTGAATGCAGAAAATGGAAATTAACAAACAGGCAATGCAAACAATTAGGCAGGAATATGTCATGTTAGTCTATATTGCAAGACACTTGGATGGCATAAGGAAGTCTTACTACAAGGACTGAGAATGTTTGTGATTCTCTGGCACGGTGGGCTGTGGATAGTCATCGCGGTTAGCCAAGAATGAAAGCAATTAGAGTCATAGAGTAATTCAGCAGAGAAACAGTTCCTTCAGCCCGACTCATCTTGGTTCTTGGTTTCTTGGTCCTCCAAAATATTCCAAATGCAATTTAAACTGGAGGTGGTGAAGGGAGGGCTTAAGCCAGAAAGGGTTATTGGGAAGAAAGAGCTACTTTAAATTTAGTTGCATCTGGTTGGGTAACTATAGTAGGGTGAAGATTATTCCATGCTTTAATTGTGCGGGGGAAGAACGAATTGCTGTACACATCTATCTTTGTAACTGGGATCACAAATTGCATCGAATGCCCTCGTATGCTCCTAATTGGTTTGGGTTTGGTGTAGGTCTTGTAATCTATGTCGAGCTGACCATTTAACATTTTGTAAAAACAGGTCAAACGGTGAGCTTCATGTCTGTCTTGGAGTGGGTTCCACCGCAGAGAATTCAGAAGTTTGGTGACACTCGCATCTCTCTCATAGGTGTTAGTAACAAATCGAGCTGCCTGTCTTTGGACACGTTCGATGGAAGAAATGTTTTTATTTGTGTATGGGTCCCATGCTGCAACTGCGTAGTCCAAATGAGGTCTAACGAGGGTGAAGTATAGCTTCTCCATGACAGAAGTTGAACATGCTGACCAAGATGCCCCATCTACACTTGTCCTATTTGCTTGCAAAGATAGACACACAATGCTAAAATAACTCAGCAGGTCAGGCAGCATCTCTGGAGAAAATAGATAAATGACATTACAGGTTGGGGTCCTTCTTCAGACTGACTGGACCCTTTTGTCTGCGTTTGGCCCAAATCCCTCTCAACCTCTCAACCTTTCCTATCAATGTACCTGTCCAAATGTGTTTTTTTTGTGTTGTTATAGTACCTGCCTCAACGGCCTCCCCTGGCAGCTCATTCCATATACCCACCCCCCTCTGGGTGAGAACATTGTCCCCTCACATCTTAAACCTATGTGCTCTGGTTCTTGATTTCACTGCCCTGTGAAAAAGACTGTGCTTTCACCCTGTATATTTCCCTCTTGATTCTATACATCTTTATAAGATTACACCTCAGTCTTCTGCTCTGCAAGGAATAAAGTCCCAGCCTGCCCAGCCTCTCCCAGTCGCTCAGGCACTTGGGTCCTGGCAACAACCTTGCATCAAGGCATCTTTCCTCTAGCAGGGTGACCAAAACTGATCACAATACTTCTGTTGTATTGGTCTGTGCTGCCATATTTACAAACATCATAGCATCAGTGAAATCGGGATCCCATTAAATCTTTTCCCTCTCACCTCAATTCTGTGCTCTCTTTCGTTCACCACTAGGGGTGCCGTATGATGGCAGCCTCTGCCTGCCTACAGTCTGTCTGTTTTTCCATCTTTTTGTTATTTTTAGTCTGTGTAAAAAAGTATGTTTTGGAGATTTCTTAGTATTTTTGTGCCGGGGAAGTGGGGAGGGTAAGGGGGAAACCGTTTCTCAGTCACTTCCTGGCGAGGATGCGACTATTCTCCGAGCCGCGTCTTCGCCCCCCCTCGCGGCCTGCCAACTGGATTGGTGCGGCCTTTCCTGCCGGAGACCGACCAGAGCTTCAGCGGCGGCGCAGCACTGGATTCATCGCGGAGAGGGCGTTGCCTTACATGGGGTCGCTGTTTGAAGCTCCGTAGCGTTGGGCCTGCTGCTTCAACATCGTGGAGCTGTGGTTTGCGGAGCTTCCAGCCGCCAGGCACTGACTTCAACATTGCGGAGTCCTGGGATCCCTTTGTCGAGGGCCGCAGTTATGAATCTCCGCCCAGCTCGGCCTGTGGACTTCGGGAGACGCGGTCCCCGGTAAGAAGTGGCCAATTCAGGTCCAAGCCGCAGAGAATGTTCTTCCGTTCCGACATCGGAGTTCCATCATCCCGGCGAGAGGGCCTGAACATCAGGTCGTCGTAGCGGCGACTGCGGAGGGCTCGGGAGGCCCCGACCACGGGTGAACAACAAAGAGGGGGATGACTGAACTTTGGTGCCTTCCCTCACAGTGGGAAATGTTGCTTCCGCTGTGTGAGGATGTTTATATTAAAGTCTATCAAGTGTTGTGTACGTTTTTTTTCGTATGCCTGTATGGTAATCTAAATTTCACTGTACCAATTGCTGCATGTGGCAACAAATGTGAACTTGAACTTGAACTTGAACTTGTTCTGGATTCTCTTGCCCTGTGGAGAAAATAAAACTCCCCTCATGTTTTGATACACCTCTGTCATCATCCCTCAGCCTCCTGGTAATGTTGTATGTTACCTCACTTAAACATAATGATGAGCTGGTTGGGAAAGTGTTGAGTTCCAGAGCTAACATTTCTGAAACATTAGGACATGTCCAATAGACACTAATGGCTCCCACCAGCTGTGTTGATTCCAATTTCCTCAGTCTTCCCCACAAAAGTTACATCCGAGTATTCTCTGTACAATCTGAAAGATGACAAGGTCCTGGGGTTGATGAAGAGTGCTGCCTGAAATGCCGATATTTTCACATCTATCTAAATATTTTCTTGACAGCTGCAATACAGGTCTTCACTGTCATGTTAGGCCTCAAACTGAACTGGCAGATTAGTTTCCGAGGGATCGGGAAAGCAGTCTGTGGAATGAACACGTGGAGAAATATCCTGTCTTTCAATAATGTAGTAATCATCGTGAACCCTAGTAATGCAGCGGAGCAGTCTTTATATTGTTCACTGTCTTTGGCCCTCTGATTAATGAAGGAAGTGCACTGTACAACCTGCCCTTCACCATAACACAGTTTGCAGATAACTCCTGTAGGGAGTATTATAGAGAGGGGTTAGTGTATTGATACATGCTCCGCGGTACAAATCATTGTGAAGCAATGGACAATTACTTGCTGCATGGCCAAATGCCTGAAAGCAGCCATGTGTGGTTTTCTGTGAAAAGGACTGACTGCATGGTATTATTCAGGTCACAGCAAACCCTAAACAGCACAGTATTTAACAGCACTTAAATGGTCTGTCAGCTGGGGTTTTTTTTTTTTACCCACATAGAAATCACTGCACTTCAAAATCAGTTGCTTGCAACATTCAATAAAAGCAACATTTATAAAAAAGAAATAAATCTGAGTGGGTCCCGCGCAGCTAATTCAGCAAGACCTCCTGTGTGCTACGTGCACAGGCTGGAATCCTTTACATTATTCAGAGAGTGGTGAATCTGTGGAATTCATTGCTACAGGCGAATGTGGAGGTCAAGCCTATGGATATTTTTAAGGTGGAGGTCGACAGATTCTTGATTAGTACGGGTGTCAAGGGTTACGGGGAGAAGGCAGGAGAATGGGGTTGAGAGGGAAAGATAGATCAGCCACGATTGAATGGCAGAGTAGACTTGATGGGACGAATGGAGATGATAGATGCAAATAAAATTAGGATTGGCATAGATAGACAGTCAGAACCTTTTTCCCCCAGGGTGGAAATGTTAAAGGCACTAGAAGGCACAGCTTTAAGGTGAGAGGGGCAATGTTTAAAAGGGGATGTGAGGGGGCACAGATGGCAGAGAGTGCCTGGAATGCACTGCAAGGGTTTTTTTTTAACTGTAATTTTAAATGCTTCTATCATCTCCTTTAAACCTTGCCCCTTTCACATGAGAGCGATGTCCTCCAGTCTTTAACATTTCCATCCTGGGTCTGCCGTGTCCAATACCACCCTTCCAGACATAATAATGGCATTTGAGAGGATATGCATGGAACGGATCACGTGCGGGCAGAGAAGATTAGTTTAATTTGGCATCATATTGTGGGCTGAAGAGCCTGTTCCTTGTGCTGTGCTGTTCTGTTCAATGTTTGGGGAAGAAATGCTCTGGTTTGCCTGTGAAAAATTCATCTATCACATTATTTATCCCTTTGGTGGATTAGGGAGTCTATTAATTATGAAGCTTTAAAGTGTTTAATTAGAATGCATAATGTTTTATGTAAAGATTCCCGGGGGAAGCTTCCCCTGGATTTCCCTGTGGAAATGAACCACTGCTGTTTGTACCTTCAACATTCAGATTGTCCTTTCTGAGAATGAATCGTTTCCCCTGCAGTACAAATCTATCCAGGACTAAAGTTACAAAGCTCACGTTGTCACAGGCTTATAATCAGGGAGGTTTCAGAGCAGTAACCAGCTCTGGGGAGTTACCAGGGTATCTTTCTTGCCAGATTTTGCTGGTGACAAATTGCTCATGACTTCACGCCACTGACAGGATAGAGAGAAAGTTTACCAGTGGGATCAGGCAGCATCTCTGGAGAAAGAGGATAGGTGACATTTCACCTGGGTGAAACGTTTAAGGCGGAGATTGGCAGATTCTTGATTTGCTTTGGTGTCAGGGGTTCTAAGGAGAAGACACTTAGGATAGGGCTGAGAAGGAAAGAGATGATTAAAAGGCAGAGTAGACTTGATGGGCCGAATGGCCTAATTCTGCTCTTATAAGTTGTGAACATTTCAGGTCAGGACCCTTCTTGAGACCCCCGAAGAAGGGACCCGACTCGAATGTCACTAATCCTTGTTTTTTCTCCAGCGATGCTGCCTTCGCAGCTGAGTTACTCCAGCACGATGTGTCTACCTTTGCTATAAACCAGCGACTGCAGTTCTTTGTTTCTACATAGAGAGAGAGAGAGAGTTTGTGACTGAATAGATTCTGTTGGCTGCAACAGAGCAACCTTCTGGTTTAAAGGAAATCAAACAAAAATTGAAATAGTGATACTTGGGAAGGCTGAAAATCTTGATTTGGAACCACCCTCAGCTTGAACAGATAACGCTGCAAGACACTGCATATGCCTGGCAGTCTGGACGTGAAATACTGCCAGATCTAAATCAAATTATTTTGTCGATTTGAATCTGCATTTTATTTTGTTATTTTATTTTTGACCATAATGTGTTAATGAAAACGGACTGCCTTGGCAAACTGCATTAGAATTTGCTTCATGTATTTTGCCTTACATTATTGAAAGTTTCCTATACTAGTGCAGTGCTTCAGTTCATCTGCAGTCATTTCTCATTCAACCTTCCATCTCCATGCCATGCATATTTAAAGAGATGTCACTTCCATACAGGCATATATACTTCTCCTGTGCAAGCTGCACATCTGAGACTAACTTTACCTGCTACCCTGAATCATTCTTCAGGCCATTCTCAAAAAAGTCATTGCATTCTTTCCAAAACACTGCAATGAGCCTTTTCCCGAATCAACACTCACTTCATATAATCCACTTCTACATCCACACTGATGTGTAAAGTGAAATTCTCCAGCAGCCTAGTATTGGATAAACATAAGAAACATATGCTGTTCAAGTTTAAGATTGAGCATATCTTTGCAGTCCAAAATTAGTGCAGCAATGGTCAGATGACCAGGGAACAATTCTGTGGGGCCATAAAATCTCAGAGGATGGAAACCAAACACGGGTTTGGTCTGAGATAGTACAGTCATAGAGTCGTAGAGTGTTACAGCATGGAAACAGGCCCTTCGCCCACACCGGCCAACATATCCCATCTACACTGGTCCCACCTGCCTGCGTATGGCCCTTATCCCGCTAAACCAGTCCTATCCCATGAACCTGTCTAAATGTTTCTTAAACATTGTGATAGTACCTGCCTCAACAACTTCCTCCGGCAGCTCGTTCCACACACCTACCACCATTTGTGTGAAAAAGTTTCTCCTCGGGTTCTTGTTAAATCTTTACCCCCTCACCTTAAACCTATGTGCTCTGGTTCCTGTTTCCCTAATCTTGGCAAGAGACTCAGTGTGTTTACCCAATCTATTCCTTAACCTGTTTTTTTCCCCCCGCAGATGCTAGCTGGAATGCTGAGCATTTCCACCGTTTCCTTTTATTGCACAGGAAGTATCTATATCAATCAATGTGTTAATAATGTAATCCCATTGAACAGCAGAGTCACGTGGTCTGTTTCCATCTTAATGTAACAGTTTGACGGACATTGCAACAGATATGTAAATGCAGGAGTGCTGTCTTCCAAATAAACCTCCCCCTCTTATGGACACATGATAACATTAGAGAAGGTGACTTAGAAGTACTTGTAAAGGAATTGGTATCTCATTTCTATGCATGTGGAAGTTCCAGTCAAATTAACGACATGTGCACATTTTGTAAACCCTCCCTCCCCATCTATGATTTAGGATCAGTTTAGTGATGCCACATTTTAGTGTTTTGAATGGTAACACTGATAGGAAGTCTTTAAAATAGTCTACATATTTCTTCATCTAAATTCACTATCCAGGGCTTTCTGTGTGTTCCTTGTGGTCAAATACAACTGGGAATTGCCAAAGCACGCAGAAATACAGAATATTTAATGATTAGCAGTATTTTCTGAATAAACTCATAAAGAAGCTCAAAGGATTATTTTTTGCGAGTAGCTATAGTAACCAAGGTTCGGCCCCTGGGCTTGTTTCATCATCTACATTCGACAAAATCTTGCTCGCTGTAAAAGTGTGATGGAAAGCAATTTTTATTTTACTAACTGCAGCATTTTCCAGCAACATAGCTACGGGGTTCTCCATCGATTGACCATGAGATATGCAAACCATTCCACAAGTGACCCCAGTTCACTGCCCGCGAGCGTGGAACTTCTGCACAGTCCGGTTAGGTCAGATCATCAGCATTATACTCTGGCTTGGATAGAGTGGATGAGGAGAGGATGTTTCCACTAGCGGGAGAGTCTAGGACTAGAGGCCAGAGCCTCAGAATTAAAGGACGTTCCTTTAGCAAGGAGACGAGGAGGAATTTCTTTATTCAGAGGGTGGTAAATCTGTGAAATTCTTTGCCACAGACGGCAAGTCAGTGGATATATTTAAGGCAGAGATAGATAGATTCTTGATTAGTACAGGTTTCGGAGGTTATGGAAGGCAGGAGAATGGGGTCAGGAGGGAGAGATAGATCAGCCATGATTGAATGGCAGAGTAGACTTGATGGGTCGAATGGCCTAATTCTGCTCCTATCACTTATGGTCTTATGATACCCCCTGTGCCTTTACAGACCAATACACAGCCTCACACACCAAAACACTGCTCTCAATTGTTTTCCTTCCTGTTTGAAGGATACTTTTGATAATTTATTTATGTTTTGCAATATTTTTATGAGCACTTATTTAATTAATGAAAGAAAATAAGAGTGCCCGTGCTTTTCTATGGAGGCAGTGCAGAATGGAGCATTATTAAGTGAAGCTGTCAAACATGTTCTATCGCTATAGGGTAATGAGTGCTGATGCATGTTTTCCTATTCAGTGCATGTTAGTCAGTGGTTGCCAGGGCATCTATCATGGTATCACGGGGGGCAGCGTTGTCAGGTACATATCCAGTAAATGGTCCAACACGTGGCTTCTGTACTTCCACTTTGAACACGTTATTAGTAGGGTCATAGAGCCATACAGCGTGGAAACAAGTCCTTCGGTCCAACTTGCCCACACCAACCAACATGCCCCATCTACACGAGTCCCACCTGCCTGCGTTTGGCCCATATCCCTCTGACCCTACCCTATCCATGTACCTGTCCAAATGCTTCTTAAATGGTGCAATAGTACTTGCCCCAACTACTTCCTTTGGCAGCTCGTTCCATACACCCACCACCCTTTGTGTAAGAAAGTTCGACTTTAGGTTCCTATGTAATGGCAAAGTAGGCTCAATGGGGTGAATGGCCTAATTCTGCTCTTGTAACTTAAGAACAAATCTTCTTGCACTCACCTTAAACCTACGTCCTCTGCTTCTCGATTCCCCTACTATGGGCAAAAGACTGTACGTTTACCTGATCTTTTCCTTTCATGATTTTGTATACCTCTATAAGACCACCCTCAATTGCCCTAGCCTGCCCAGCTTCCCCCAATAGCTCAGTCCCTAGAATTTGGCAAAATCCTGGTCAATCTTCTCTGAACCCTTACAAGCACTGGACAGGCATGGACCCAAATTAAATAAAATCTTATGCCTATCCTTGCATCTGAAACCTGCCCAAAGGCTCGGCGGGATCGGGAACTCACACGACGTCTCGTCGGAGGGCGTAACCGGGAGGGAGTTGGGGACGTCAGACGCTAGGAGTGTGCCAACAGGAGGGTGAACCGGGGTAATGACCAGCACCTTCAAAGTCAGCAGAGGAGAGGAGAGCGACATCAGTTTATGGGAACAGCTCGAGTACATTGAGTGCCCAAGCTGGCCAGACTTTGAATAATGGCGCCATAAATGGCGGCGCCCGCATGTGTAATCTAAGCAAAAATAATTTCACTGTGCAGTTGCATATGCGACAAATAAAGCACAATTGGACTATTGCACGGGCTGGGAACTGTCTGAATGGGGAAAGTGATAGATGCTGAAATCACCTTTATATGATCACAGATTCTCACAATAGCCTCCGTACCCCATTGCAGACATTGGACTTTGTCTCTGGAACTGATGCGCTACAATTCTGAGAATTGTATTCTGTATATCTTTCCCTTCACTTCAGCTATTGTACTTAGGTTTAGCTTGAGGATACAACAATGAAGAGTCAAGAGAGAGTCAATAGTGTTTTATTGTCATATGTCCCAGACAGAACAAGGAAATGCTTACTTGCAGTAGCACAACTGAATATGTAAACATACTATGCTGTAAACAATCTAATAAACAAATAAAATCTGCGTGGGTGTGTGTGTGTGTATATGTGTGTATGTATATATACATATTTGTATGTATAAATTAAAAATATCCAAACATATATATGTGTGCACACATATATGTATATATACATACTCACACACACACATACATAGAGTAGGGAAGATTCAAACAAGAGGACATGATTTGAGAATTAAGGGACAGAAGTTTAGTGGTAACATGAGGGGAAACTTATTTACTCAGAGAGTGGTAGCTGTGTGGAATGAGCTTCCAGTGGAAGTGGCGGAGGCAGGTTCGATTTTATCATTTAAAAATAAATTGGATAGGTATATGGATGGGAAAGGAATGCAGGGTTATGGTCTGAGTGCAGGTAGATGGGACTAGGTGAGAGTAAGTGTTCGTCACGGACTAGAAGGGCCGAGATGGCCTGTTTCTGAGCTGTAATTATCATATGGTTATATGATATATATACACACACACACACACACACACACACACACACACATAAAACCAATAATAGTGATAACCAGTGCTCACAGTAAATAACAGTGAAGATAGCCTTGCCAGCCTATTTATTGAAGATTATTTTTTGTTGTGGGTAATATCCAAAGTTATGTTTTGCCTTTGTTAACTATGTGTTAGATTTTGCATTCCAAGTGCTTTACATCGTTTGTATAGCTAAATGGCGTGTCATGTAGCAGAATGTGATTGACTGCACAGGAATAAGGTAACAGCTGTGTAAACAGTGGGGAGTGACATCCCAATGGCAATTCAATTGCACTCGAATAGAGGTTTGGACAAATAAAGGTATTAAAGATTAAAGTGCTCCATGTAGTTTCAGTGCTATCTTTACTTCAAACTAAATTGATCCTTTTGTGCCTGCTTCATTTTAGCTCAGCATCTAAACTGGTACTCCAGCATTTGTGCCTATCTTCGATATAAACCAGCATCTGCAGTTCCTTCCGATACAATAAACTTTCCATGTGACATCACCCCCCCCCCCACGCTATGAAATGCTTTATTGTTTTGACACATCATCTTTATTCTTCATCTTTCCTGCAAACCTTTGACGCTACTTTTGCATGCACACCGCTCTCTTTCCAGCGAGTCCAGAATCTCTTTCACTGGAACCTGCTCCAATCAATGCCCCACAACCGCTCAATATAACATAAATAATTTTGAAAGTGAGATTGGGGAGTGTGTTGACAGTGAAAATGGCAAGAGCGGCAACAAGAATGACAGTACTCTGCGCAAAACACCACACTCTGCCATAAAATACCATCCCATAGTGATCCCCTATCACTGAGCTTAACTATTTTCACAAGCAATAACTATTGCTAAAACACTGGCTTGCATTTGGGAGTTTTGGCCCTGTGGGGTACAGTGGGAAATGTTATAAACTGCAGACTAGTTCTATGATTGGTATTTTAATTTTTTTAATCTCTCTGTGTTTTCATACATTAAATTGAAAAGCTCGTAACATGCATAACTAAAACAACCTGTAAACAAAGAGAGGGGAATACTATGCACTTTAGACCTAGTGGACGCATTCCACATGGAAGGGTAAACATCCCCATCATTAGTGCCATCGTGATTTAAACAACTACCCCCAAACTCATTCAGCTATCAAACACGCTAGCAAGTGTTTTTAGGGGAAAGGCCGTTTTTTAAATTGTTAGTCAAGACTGAAAATAAACACATTTTTGCATCGAATCATGCTCATTAGCAATTCGCCAAATTTAATTCTTGGTGATTTATTATTGAAAATGAATATTTCAAAGCCTCGCTGAAGTTGCTGCATATTTAAGAAGAAGTGTGCTCGGGGTACAAAGGGTTAAGTAATGATGGAATGATGGCTTGGTATGGCATTGTGGAGAGAGAAAGATGGATGCAAACCCTGTCTAGAAACACTTAATTTATAGAAGAATTAAACTAGCTGAGCAGATGGAAGAAGATACATGAAGACACAAACTGCACCAGCCTTTCCATCCCAGACCATAAATTAGTCTGATAAATGGGAAATTTATGACCTTAAAATATCTACCATCACCTATCATTTCCCTGGAGCTGTCACAGCAATGCTATGAAATGCAATGGGAACTGCAGAACAAGGAGAGGAACTCGCACCGCACCAGAGGGTTCCTACTGGAAAAGCCCAGCGATTTGACAGCTCAGCTGCACAGATAAACACTGGAGTTCAGATCCACAGCCCATTCACAACATGGAGACCTGCTAGTGATTCCTGCTTAAAATAATCTACTCTCTCAGAACAACACAAAGCAAAAAACATCCCACATGAACCACGGGCAGGACCCAGACAGCCAGTCCTCTGTGTTGAAAGGTTGCGAAGGCAGATGGTGTGAATCTCTCCTCTCTCTCTCGCTGTCTTTTCAGCACCTTCCCTTACAGTCAGTGCTTCTAATGCAACACGCCGACCCTCTCATACATACGTAAAGCACGGACAAGACAAAAGAGCCTATTTCACTTACCTCCTGGAGAAAGAGGAAGGCTGGAGTACAGGGGATTGTGTGAGGGAGCATAGCGGAGTTGGACACCAAGATGCAGCCGGAGTTTGCCATAGATGCGAGACAGCGCGCCTGTGTGTGTGTGTGTGTGTTGTATATATGTATGTGTGTGTGTGTGTGTGTGTGTGTGTGTGGGTGTGTGTGTGTGTCTCCCGAGCTCTCTCACGCTCGATCTCCCTCGCAGAACTACTTAAACCGCATTAATAAAGTGCCGTTGAGCACTCTGTCCTTTAGCCGGCGGATCAATGCAGCGAATGCATGTATATTTAACGAGAATTAGGCAGGGGAATCCTCGTTCCGAAAACTGAGCGTTCGCGTTCGCGTTAACGCCAACGTGTTGCAGGGCTACACATTTCCCAAACAAACTGAAAGTCGGGATACTTCTTGAAAGCAACTGTTGAAAGTGTTAGTACACGTTGTTAGATAATGCAAGCAACGTTATGCATTTTGGACAACATTCAAAAATATGAACTTTAAGAATTTAGGGTTCGGCTCTGCACAAATCTCGCTTCATTGCCGTGCCTTATTTTTGCTGAACAGTCTCCGTGTGCTGCGCTGCGCTGCATTCAGTAAACACAAACGCTGGTTTATCTTGTTATCTATTTATTGGGATTATACCATTTGCAGATATTGCCAGAGTTCACTCAACAATCATTCGACCTACAAAGTGATTGTTATGGACACAAAGTGCTGGAGTAGCTCAGCGGGTCAGGCGGCATTGCAGCATCTGCACTTCCTTTCTCCACAAGTGATTGCTACACACATACACGCACACATACACACACACATATATATGCATATATATTATATACATACATTATATGTATATATATATATATATATATATATATGTATATATATATATATACACACACACACATACACATATATATATATATATATATATATATATATGCACACACAAACATATACACACATATTTACATACACATACATATATACACATATATATACATACACACATTTATATATACACACATATTTATATATACAGACATACATATACATACACACACACACACACACACACACACATATATATATATATGCACATATATATACACACAG